>NC_091356.1:14507222-14519722 GCF_038502225.1 Cherax quadricarinatus | reverse complement strand
AATTGCTTAAAAACACAAATATGCTCCAAGAGAGAAAATATAGTCTTAGCCGAGATATGACAATTAGAGCAAAAACTTAGGATGTCATACCTAATATAAGTACAAAGGCAACAAAGGGCCAAACAGGATATTGCAAGAAACCCAAAATATTTCTATACCTATACAAAATCCAAGCTAAGAACTATACACAAATAACCCGCACATAAAAGAGAGAAGCTTACGACGATGTTTCGGTCCGACTTGGACCATTGACAAAGTCAATGGTCCACGTCGGACCGAAACGTCGTCGTAAGCTTCTCTCTTTCATGTGCGGGTTATTTGTGTATTGTTCCAGTCACGGTATTGTGCCTTTTTGTTATTTAAGAACTATATGTAGAATTGGACCACTACTTAGAGTTGATTTGTATGCTGACGAACAGAAAGTGAGTGAAATCCTAAAAGAACAGTACGAGTCGGCGTTCCGTAACCCACTAAATGACAGCCAGGTAAGAAATACCGAATATTTTTCACTCCAGCAGAAGGCCGCACAGACCAGCTAACTGACATTAGTACAAATCCCATAGATTTTGAAAAAGAAATGGACAACATGCCCACTCACTCAGCACCTAGACCTGATTTATGTAGTGCTCTATTTATAAAATAGCAAAAAGTACCTCTAGTAGCACAAGCCCTCAGTAATCTTTGGAGAGAGTTTAAATCTAGGTGAAATACCGGAGGCCTTAAAGCTTCTTTGCATAAGGGAGGTAGAAGAGCAGATTACATATTTCATGGACCTGTATAACCCAAACCGGCATGGTTTTAGAGCAGAACGATCATGCCTGTCACAGCTGCTGAACCATTATGATTTACACAGATTTTGCAAAGGTGTCTAACAAATGCAATCATGGAGTGATAGCACACAAAATGAAGTCCATGGGCATTGCAAGGAAGGTAGGCAGATGGATTTTCAAGTTCTTAACACAAATACAAAAAATAGTAGAAAACAGAGCAAGATCCAGCATTAGAGAGGTAAAAAGCTCAGTGCAAAGCACTGTCCTGGCACCTCTGCTGTTTCTCATCCTCATAGACATAAATAAAAATGCCCATCACACTTTTGTATCATTTGCAGATGACACTAAAATAAGCATGAAAGTCATTACAGTAGAGGACACTGAAAAATTACAGGAAGACATAAGCAGGGTTTTCCAGTGGGCAGTGGAGAACATGACGTTCAGTGGTGATAAGTTCCACCTGCTTAGATATGGTAACAATGGAAAACTCAAAAGGAACAGTATATACAAAACTCAAGAGGGTCACCAAACAGAACAAAAGGAACATGTAAAACACCTGGGAATAATTATGTCAGCTGACCTTTCTTTTAACCCTCTCAGGGTCGGTCCAGTACACCTACGATTTAACAACCAGTGTCAGCCCCGTAGTTATACGCCAAAATTCTGGGGGCCTTCAAATCTGGTGGAAGAAAGCTGGTGGGCCTACATATGAAAGAATGGGTCTGCATGGTCAGTATACACAAAAAAAAAAAAAATACTGAAGCACACAGTGCATGATAAATATAAAAACTCAGACCGTGTTTTTGGTTTAAAACAGACTTTGCAGTGTATTTTCGTATGGTATTTTCGGTTGTATTCTCGTTTTTGTTGTCTCATTTGATAGAATGGAAGATACATTTCAGAAATAAGAGATGATTTTGACTGGTTTCAAGATAAAAAATATCTTGAAATTGAGCTCAAAGTAGCAGAAATGTTCGATATTTGCAGATGTTCAAGAGTATACCAATCACTCCACGCATCCAATACACATCAACTGGCGAGTAATATTCTTTCACAAGTGCGCTGATATTATTTATACCATTTTTACAATAAGACAGTAGTCTGCATAACAGTAAATCTTCTATTTTTTTGTGAGAATAAAAACTCAAAATAGAAAGCAAGAGTAATATAAGAGGGGGCCTGAAGATGTGACTAATGAACAAAGAAAAATGTTATTTTAGTGCAGGAATGTGTGTCTTGTTTATTCTGGACCCTATTTTGAAACTGGCATCTTTTAAAATTTGGTTGAAATGGCCAAACTGCCAATTTCTGGCCGCTTTTTTGGGTAGTTGAAATCGGTAAATGGGCGGTTTCTTGTACTCAATAGAATATGTGGAGTACTAGAGAAATTGCTATGATTTTTGTCGACTTGAACAATAGAATTGGTCGAAAATAGGGCTCAAAGTGGGTGAAATCGTCGATGTGTAAATATCTCCAATACTGCTAGCTTCGCACGAGCGTAATTTTGTAAGTTTTCAATCAAATTTCGTACTTTTGGTGTCATTACCATCAGGAAAGATTCTCTTATCATTTCATAA
Source organism: Cherax quadricarinatus (assembly GCF_038502225.1). Classification (NCBI taxonomy): domain Eukaryota; kingdom Metazoa; phylum Arthropoda; class Malacostraca; order Decapoda; family Parastacidae; genus Cherax; species Cherax quadricarinatus. The sequence continues at coordinate 14,517,375 of NC_091356.1, read as the reverse complement.
AATAATTTTTTTTAGTTTTTCACCCTGCAAGTGAGTTAAGGATCTGGAGTCTCGACCCTCAAAGAGTTAAAGACCATAAGACAAAGATCACGACATCCGGGAAGATGATGGGATGGGTACTGAGAACTTTCAAAACAAGGGAAATAATGCCGATGGTGGCACTCTTCAAATCACTTGTGCTCCCTCATTTAGAATACTGCTCAGTGCTGACAGCCATGTTCAAAGCAGGAGAAATATCAGAGCTGGAATAAATACAGAGATCGTTTATGGCTCTCACTGAGCCAGTAAAGCTCTAAATTACTGGGAATGTCTTCAAGTCTTGAACGTGTACTCACTGAAGTGGAGGAGACATATATGATAACATAGACCTGGAAAGTACTTGAGGGCCTGGTTCCAAATCTGTAAACTGCCAAAACAACATACTGGAATGAGAGATATGGGAGGAAGCGTAAAATAAACCCAGTGAGGAGTAGGGGTGCGGTGGGGACAATAAGGGAACACTATCAACATCCAGGGTCCCAGACTATTCAACATCTTACCAGAAGAAATCAGACACAGCTGGAACAATAGTAGAGGCCTTCAAGAGGAAACTGGGCAAGTATCTTCACCAGGTGCCAGATCAACAAGGCTGTGATGATATGGGGCAGCAGGCCTCCAGCAGTTACAGCCTAGTTAACTAGACAAGCACTAGACGAGCCTTGCCCATGGCCAAGCTCTGATAGTGAATCTCTCAAAACTTCAGAGGTATATCAAAGGTATGGGTTATTATCAAGGTTTTTTATATTTCCTCAACCACTTGTGGCCACATACACCTCAAAGCCACTAAACTTGGGGTCATCATTACTTTCCTCTTAAAAGGGGAGTGTTAATATGGCATGAAATCAGCAAATTCCTGGTACTTGCCGTGCTGTCTGCTCTAGCTGGCGCTCAATTGAACTGATGCTCCCACAAGGTGCTCCGGGGTCCCAGAGTTTTTTAATACTGTGCACACCGAGTGGCAAGACCCATTCTATGCTGACCAGGCATCTCAGGCAAATTGTGCCAAATTTGGAGGCAGGAAAAATAAAACGTTGATCTACGTTTGGAGCGCTAGCGGTAACAACATATATCTACGTTTGGACAGTTAAGGGGTTAAATCATGACTCAAGTGGGCAAAATCACCAATGAATTAATTGCACCCAGACCACTAACTTTGTGCCTGTGTAAATCCCTAAGTTTTCCCATTAAATTTCATACTTTTAGTGTAATTACCTTCAACAAAAAAATTCTCTACCATTTTTATTTTTTATTTAAGAAGTGGACAAAGTAATATTAACCCTTTTGCTGTTTCAGTCGCATATTTACGTCTTACGAGCCAGTGTTTTAGACATTAATACTCCAAAATTTTAGCGGCTTCAAATCAAGCGGGAGAAAGCTGGTAGGCCCACGTGTGAGAGAATGGGTGTGTGGCGAGTGTGCACAGTATAAAAAAAAGTCCTGCAGCACACAGTGCATTATAAAGAAAAAAAACTGACTTTTTGGATTAAAACGCCGATTTTGAGGTGCATTTTCGTATAGTATTTATGGTTGTATTCTCGCTTTCTTGGTCTCATGTGATAGAATGGAAGACATTTTACAGAAACAGAAATGATTTTGATTGGTTTCACGATGAAAAGGACCTTGAAATTGAGCTCAAAGTAGCGGAAATGTTCGATTTTTGCCGAGTTCAAGAGTAAACATATGATGTCACTGTCCAATACATGTCAAACTAGCCATTCCAATACGCAGTCACGAATGGGTTGACATTATTTGTACAATTATTACAATAATGCAATAGTGCGCATAACAGTAAATCTTCTATTTTTTTGCGAGTAAAAATTTGAAAGCAAGAGGGGCCTGGAGACATGACTAATGAACAGAGAAAATGTTATTTTAGTGCCAGAAATGTCTGCATTGTTTACTCTGAACCCAATTTTGAAATCGGCATCTTTTTTAAGCCTTTCAGGGTTTCCGACATACTAGTATAGCTTACCCACCAGGGTTATTGACGTACTAGTACGCCTAAATTCTAGCGCCTTCAAGTCTAGCAAGAGACAGCTGGTAGGCCTGCCTATGAAAGAATGGGTCTATGTGGTCAGTGTGCGCAGTATATAAAAAAAATCTTACGGCACACGGTGCGTAATGAGAAAAAAAAACTTTGATCGTGTTTTTGGATTAAAGCAGCAACTTTGCACTGCATTTTCGTATGGTATTTATGATTATTCTAGTTTTCCTGGTCTCATTTTATAGAACGGAAGACATATTACAGAAATTGAGATGATTTTGATTGGTTTCACAACGAAAAGTACCTTGAAATTGAGCTCAGAGTAGCAGAAATGTTCGATTTTTGCCAAAGTTCAAAAGTAAAAACACGTCACGTGTCCAATATAAGTCAACTGGCGAGTCTCACGCGTCCAATACAAGTCAACTGGCGAGTTTAATATTCTTTCACAAGTGCACTGATATTTATACCATTTCTACACTAATGCAGTAGTCTGCGTAACGGTAAATCTTCTATTTTTTGTGAGAATAAAAATTCAAGGTGGAAAGCAAAAGAAATGTGAGAGGGGCCTGGGGATGTGACTAATGAACAGAGGAAATGTTATTTTAGTGTCAGGAATGTCTGTCTTGTTTATTCTGGACCCTAATTGGAAACCGGCATCTTTTGAAATGTGTGTGAAACTGGCAAATTGCTAATTTCCGACCACTTTATTGGATAGTTGAAATCGGTAAATGGGTGGTTTCTTTTACTCATTCGATAGAAAAATAGAGCTCTAGCGAAATAGTCATGCTTTTTGTCGACTAGTACGCTTTAATTGGCTGAACATAGGTTCAAAGTGGGCGAAATCGCCGATGCATAAACATTGTTGAGACCGCTAACTTCGTGAGAGCATAATTCCGTAAGTTTTCCATCAAATTTCATACTTTTGGTGTCATTATGATCGGGAAAAAATTCTCTATCTTTTTCACAAAAATTTTTTTCCCAAAAAATTTTCGGCCGAGAACACATTTAGGAGAGACCCGTCTAGACCCTGAAAGGGTTAATCTGCGTGATATTGGCTAAACTGCCAATTTCTGACCACTACTGGGTAGTCGAAATCGGTAAATGGACGGTTTCCTGTACTCGATAGAACAAATGGAGTTCTTTAGAACTAGCTATGAGTTTGGTCGACTGGAACAATGGAATTGGTCGAAAATAGGGCTCAAAGTGGGCAAAATCAACAATGCGTATGTATCGCCGAGATTGCTAACTCCGCAAAAGCATAATTCTGTGAGTTTTCCTTCAAATTTCCTACTTTTGGTGTCATTATTATTGGGAAAAGATTCTATCATTTCATAAGAAAAAAAAAACTTTTTTTTAATATTTTGCAACACAGAAAGACACTTCAGGATTTTGGGTCGCGACAGTCAAAGGGTTAATTTCAGGGATCTGAACAGTGAAAGGATTTAAGGCCAAGTTCATTGAGATTTACATTTGCCAGACTTGTAAGTAAATTTATTAATTCCAAGAAACATAAATGTTTTAAAGCACATCACTTTGTCTATTGCTTTAAATAATTTATACAATCTGTGCTGTAATAATGTTTGTGTCAACTAGCACCAACTCCTCCAATTGAAAAAAACTTAAATTCCAACTTACCTTCGAATCAAGTACAACTTGGACTTTCTCCAGTGGTCCAAATTTGTCAAAAATGCTGTGTAGTTGTCTCTCCGATGTATACACACTTAAACCAAACACTCCGAGACACTTGGATGGCTCAGGGTTATCTCTGGTGCCAATGTGACGGCGACGATTAGACATGGGAGATCTTGACCATGGAGACCTGGCAAGTTGAGGAAACTTAACGGTTACGAGATGGATCAACTGTCCACAATGTGTCCAGCAGAGATGTTACATCAAACTGATAAACTGCAGCACAGGTGACAGTGGCAACTCAAATGCCTCGAGTCTACAAAACTTGCTAAGTGAGAAATTACTAACAATCATCGATGACATGCAATGTAATAAATTATATTAAAGCAAAGTTCATTGATAATGTGAATGCTTACAAATATTTAAGAAGTTAGTAATGAAGCTGATTTTTAATGAAGGACTAAATAAAAGTACAAAAAGTCAAGGTATTCAACCACCATTGGATCTGGAGTAAACAGTAGAAGTCCTCAATAATTCATACACTGTACCAATTGAGCTAGAGTCAACTTATATACAATAAAGTGGAACCTCAAGTTTTGGCCGTAATCTGTTCCAGAACCTTAGCCAAAACTCAAATTTTTCAAAAGTCAAAGCCATATTTCCAATGAGAAATAATGTAAATCCAATTAATCCATTCCAGACACCCAAAAATAATCACAAATTCATTTTTTTTTTTTAAGGAATATAGTTTTACATAAATAAATATAAACATTACATACCTTTATTGAAGATTTGTTGGCTTATGGAAGACAGGGAGGAGGTGTGTGTGTGTGTGTGTGTTTGGAGACAGGACAAGACACTCCTTCAATATAATACTAATATCAACACACTGGCTTATTTATTTATCACAATTGATCTAATATGACATAAACAATATTAATAACATAGAAAGATGATATATACTCTAGAATGAATAAAATATGTCATTAGGTATGTCATGAGTGGTGGCGGTGTTGGGTTATCAGGGGCCACCGGCAGCATAAGCCGTATAGCGGTGGTGGCGTTGTCAGTGGCCCTACATACCTTCAATAACATTGCAGGAGTTAGTTTCGTGTCCTTTTTCTATTGCTTAACTTACTTGCTACACTGTTAGTGCTACGCTCTATCACTGGCTGGCGCTATAGCCTTCATCGACTCCTGCTGCTTTGGTATCGTACATATCGTAGAATCACAATCACTGAAGAAGGCACATTTGTCCCTCTCTCTTCCCCCTCTCACTTTCTTTACCAAAGGGTTGGCACTACGAAGTTTCTTTCGGCCCATGGTTAATTATGTAGCAGTCGCGCTCGATCAACAAGCACAAAAATCAGTGGATTATTGTGAAATGTTTGGACGAAAGTGCAGGATAATGTTCACTCGAGGAGAAACAATGCCAGACTGACTCAACGTATGCGTGGAATGCTTTGTGTGGGCACAGGCAGGTGGACAGGTCTGGTATGGCAGCTGAAACTCAAGGCACTGTTTAAAACTCAAGACAAAATTTAGCCGAAGACTAAAATTCAAAACGGCCGAAACTCGAGGTTCCACTGTATAGCTCACACTGCAAGAAACTGACTTTCCTGAGGAAAAAATCTTCGAAGTGGAAATAAATCAATTCCTATCATTACACAAGTATTTCAATGAACAGACGTTGCTAATATGAAAATTATTTCATTAAATTTTTTTAAAACTTTCCATGTATGCATATAAAACTTTGCCATACCGAGTACGCCGTGAACGGCGACTTCCCTCATGTCCATTGCGAGGAGATCCACTGCGAGAACGGTGTCGTCGAGGGGTGCGTGAACGCGACCTGAAATTTGAAGCAATGACATTTACCCATACAGTCACATTTAAGACATTTTAACAGATCTTGAGAAAAAGCAATTATTTTCTATTGTGTTACTACACAGGTTGTAAATACTAGGACTGGACTAACAATTTCTCGTGAATCCCTTCACAAGTTACCTTAATCACACTCCAACAGCACATTAAATCCCTAAAATCACTAGTCTCCACCTCACAAAGATCTAATGCACTCACATACCTGCTTTATGTTGAATCCCCTCTCACAGTCACCTCCACACCCTCCCTCCAACCTTCCTGAAAACTCCTAACCATCTTTCCACCGAGGATTTATAAACCCTGTCATCCTATTCTGCTTCTTCCTCCCTAAATGCTTAAACCAACAACCACCCCTCTGCCTTCTGAATACATTTTGTAATCCCATGTTATCATTCTCATTTCTATGCTCTGAATTCATTTCATAACATGCACACCCTATGTTGCTCTACAGCATGTACTGAATGTAATAGCTTATAAATCATACACTTCTATTCACATTTTAGCACACCCATCTACAGCTTCTATACTGCCCTGTATGCTTCTATATAGTTCTTAAGATATACAATATTGTATGTTTCCATTCCAATTCAGGGCTAATTATCCCCCCCACCCATTACCGAACATATATAGTAAACCCTCAATATAACTGACTACTAGGGAGGACTGTCAGAGCGTCCATTAAAAAAAAAAAAATTACTAAATCCCTAATAGAGTACTGTACACAATTTAGTTATTACAATAAACACTGAAAAAAAAAACAGGGGAATTAAAAGTATAATTACCATATGGATTTTACCCACTATTTTAAAATATATTTACTAAATACATTTGTTTACTGCAGAGATAATAAAAATAAAAATGCCAAGAGCACTCAGAATATCCAGTGTTATAATTTATGGCTGCTGCTGTTGGTATAACATTTCTGACCACAAATTAAGCATATAAACACCTTAGAATGCAACGATAATTACCAGTTTCAACTGTCACTGCAAGAAGAAATTCTGGATAGTTGCTTGTGCAGTATTTTTATTTTAGTTTTTAATTAGTGTGCTTCTTGCCTGTTTACATTTGTAATTGTTGAAATTTGAGCATGCTGAAAGACTGCCAAGCTGTCTTTGTGCATATCTTGCAGATCTGTTGTGTGTGTGTGTGGGGGGGGGGGGGGTTTAAAGTACTACCTGAAGTGCAAAAAGAAAGTCTTTTACATGTTGTGCGCATAAAAGGAATGATCATTTGTCTCGTGCAAGATGGGTACATCATACCAACTACCATCTACACTCGGTCTGGTGTGTGTGTTTTATGCTGTAGATGTCTTCCAGGCAGTTGGAATTTACAAAAAGCTTAATATACCATAATCCCTTAGCCCTTTCAGGGTTTCAGCCGTACTAGTACGGCTTACGCGCCAGGGTTTTTGACGTACTACTACGCATAAATTCTAGCCCCCTTCAAATCTCGCGGGAAAAGGCTGGTAGGCCTAGATGTGAGAGAATGGGTGTGTGTGGTGGGTGTGCGCAGCAGAAAAAAAATCTGGGACCCAGTGGCGCATTGTGGGAACGCCATTTTAGTACACCTTGTCCACCATGCCTCGCGGTAAGAAGCTCCTCACTCCTAGGCAAATTGGGACACTTTTGTTCCCCAGTGACAGTTCTAATACAGATGGAAGTGCCAGTGAAGACGAGTTTCAAGGTTTTGGCGAGGTTTTGACCGAAGCTAATGACCATAATATTGGTAATAGTGAGGAAAACCCAGACGACCCTCAGCCTTCCACCTCTGCTGCTGGGCCGTCTTGTTCACCCTCAGTTGTACCAGAATCAAAGAGGAAACTCCTATTTTCCCAAATCCCAGACTCAGATGTGAGCATTTGTGATGATAGTGATTATGAACTACAAGCTCTTCAAACTAGTTCCAGTAGTGATAGTGAAGTGCAATATTCCCCAGTGAAGCGTCAGTATATACGACGATATATGAGCTCTGGTAGTGTGCCATATGCTATTCCAAGGGAAAGGAGTACATCTCGGAGTACATCCCGTGGCTGTACAACAACTGACAGTGAAAATGACGATGATACTGTTGCAATTGGGATGGAAAATGTGCATGGTGGTGGTAGTGGTGGTGCCGGCGGTGAGGCACCAGCAGTGGCCCATGCTGCCACCCACGCCGCTGCCTCAGCTGATCTACAACAAAGGTCACCATCCCCCACCCACCCACCACACCAGCCTCCACAACCACAACCTCCACAACCACCTGTCATTGTCCAGTATTCACCAGCAGACTGCACCTGGGATTGGCAGGAAGCTGTCAATTTTGTTCCAAATCCCCACCAGTTTGATGACAGCCAAAGTGGAATATGGCCATGTTGTACACTGGGAAACAATGCCACTGAACTGGAATGTTTCCGGTTAATCTTTGACGAACCCCTGATGGAAAGTATTGTCATGGAAAGCAACACATACTATGAGTACACCATGGCAAACAATACTTTCACCAAAATCACGTCTACACCAGTGGAAGGAGACAACTGTGGCTGAGATGTATCTTTTCTTTGCCACAATAATGCTTATGCCACATGTGAATAAGCACAGTGTGAAATCATACTGGTCAACAGACCGCCTGATTGCAACCCCAGGTTTCAGTGATATAATGCCAGTGAATCGATTTGTGCTACTGTTACATATGCTTCACTTCTCAGACAAAACCAGGCCTGACAGAAATGGCAGGTTATATAAGATTAGGCATGTGTTTGTGTATCTGAAAGAGAAATTCAGTACGCATTTTTATCCCTTCAGGAAGCTTGTAAATGACGAGTCTTTGATTCTGTTCAAAGGAAGACTCACTCTCAAGCAGTACATACCACACAAGAGGAAACGCTTTGGTATGAAGTTGTTTGTGCTTTGTGATTGTTACAGTGGTCTGGTATTGGATATTATTGTGTACACTGGAAGTTATACATTGCAAAATACCAGGAAGTTATTGGGCATCTCTGGTGATGTGGTCAGAACAATGATGGAACCATATCTTGGTAAGGGGCATATATTATATACAGATAACTGGTACACAAGCCCCACACTCAGTGATTTTTTCCAAGTGAACATGACAGATGTATGGCACAGTGCGTGCAAATCGGAAACATATGCCCAGGTTTGATGCTGGCACTCGTAGAGGTGAAGTGCAGGCGTTTGCTGTCAATGACATCATGGCATTTCGGTGGCATGACAAACGAGATGTCACACTGTTGTCATCAGTTCACCCTAATGAAATGGCAGACACTGGCAGGCAGCATAGAGAAAGCAATGAACCCATTCTAAAACCTGCAGCTGTGATGGACTACACCCTCAATATGCGTTCAGTGGACAAATGTGACATGCAGATTGGGTTTGCAAGAGCTATAAGTGGTACACAAAACTCTTTTTCCATCTTCTGGACATTTCCATGCTGAATGCTTATAATATATGATGAGGACCAGAAACAAACCACCATACGGCAAGTTCTGTTTGTCTGTCATCATACAAATAGTATTCAAGTACCAAGGAACAGCACCTGCAATAGACTGCCCACCAAATTTTCAACAACTTCCTTCTCGTTTGAAGCATGGTGATCACTTCCTGGTAAAACTGCCTGCTACTGCTTTCAAGAAAAAGGCTCAGAGGAGGTGTTACGTCTGTGCACATACAAAAAAAACAGCAACAACGCAGAGACACTCGTTTTGTGTGAGGAGTGTAAAACACCACTGTGCAGAACACCATGTTTCAAAAACTTCCACAGGTTGCAGAACTTCTAGAAACATTCCCTGTGACTGTACACGTGTATATAAAATATAGAAAAATAGTAATAAACAACATTTCATATTGTTTGTTTGTGTAAATATTTTCTGTAAACAAAACAATGACAACAGTGTTTATGCCATTATTGTGTAGTATTGAAAAAGAAATAACTTACAAAATACTGATCATATTGGTCTCACAGGCCATAAAAGTTACTTGGAAAAAGAAAAATTAAAAAATAGAAAATAGTACATAAAATACTAAATAAAAGAATACTGGGTGATGGCAGCCGGCGATGTTACCACATGATGCGCATTTTCTGTCAACTTCATGCCTCCATATCTCGGCAAGTATTGATGGTAAAAAATTTTTGTTTAGCCTATAATGTTTAGAAAAAAAAATTATTTTTTTTTTTTTTTTTTTTTTTTTTTTGAAATTTGGCCGACCCTGAGAACAAGTCTCTGACAGGGCCTGTCGACCCTGAAAGGGTTAAATAGAGATAAAAACAATATCCAACGCACTTTGTGAACTATGCCGGTCACGTAGCAGCTGTAAATTGCAAATAGAATATTACAAAAAATACTAGAAATTCACTGCAGTTGCCGAAACAGCTTATAGTAGCAAACTCTATATACTGGAAGACATTTTTCACGGATGAAAAGCATTTCATGGCTTCTCTTAGGTTTTGAAGAACTGCATCACCACTTTTGTACTTTGGGGCCATTAAGCAAAATTAAGGGTTATTTTCACAACACTGCGATAACTCAGTACAAATGAAAGCTGCAAAAACACTAGATGTTAACCGAATGTGAGTACAGAGGACAAAGAGACGAGTCATGTACTGAACGCGACAGGG
>NC_091356.1:14489722-14499722 GCF_038502225.1 Cherax quadricarinatus | reverse complement strand
TCTCTCTCTCTCTCTCTCTCTCTCTCTCTGGTAGTGTCTCTAACATGTTGATGCATGAGGTTTTCCAGTACCACATCCATCATCTTCGCTCTCCATGTTTCGGGACCCCCATGGGGCTCCAGGTTTTCCCAGTCAATCTCCTTGTGATTGAAATCACCCATAACTAGTAACTTTGCTCCCCCCATGTGTGCTCTCCTGGCCACCTCGGCTAGTGTGTCGACCATTGCTCTGTTGCTCTCATCGTATTCTTCTCTTGGCCTCCTGCAGTTCTGTGGTGGGCTGTACATTACTGCAATTATCACCTTATGTCCCTCAGACTGGATTGTTCCTACCAAGTAGTCCCTTTCGCCCGTGCCATCCATTCCTTCCATTTTCTCAAACCCCCACTGGTTTTTAATGAGCAGTGCAACTCCTCCTCCCCCTCTCCTCCCTCTGTCTTTCCTGAGGATTTGATATCCGGATGGAAAGATTGAATCTGTTATTATTCTGGCGAGTTTTGTTTCTGTGAGTGCTATTATGTCTGGGGATGTCTCCTTGATTCTTTCGTGCCACTCCTCATACTTATTTGTTATTCCATCTGCATTTGTATACCACACCTTCAACTTCTTTTCTAAGATTGTGGTCTGGGAGGTGTATTGGGGTTGGGGAAGTGGGAGACCTGATAAGGAACTATGGGTGGTTGCTGTGAGGGTGGAGTTTGTAATGCAGTGGGTGGGGGCATTGGATGTGGCATGGGTGTTTTGGTTTAGTGTGTTTGGTTGCACTGGGGTTGACCTGGTTGGGAGGCTTCTATAGGAAGTTGTGAGGGAGGCTGTATTTGATCTTCCTGTGTCTGGGATCTCCTGTCTGTCTTCTCCATCCCCTCTCTTTCCTCCTTTCGCCTTTGTACCATCTCTCTCTGTTTCTGCCTTTCTGCTTGTGTTCTGTCGCGGTCGAGAAACACCTTCCTGTATGCCGGCATGTCCCTTAATCGTGCTTTCTCCTGCAGGATCCTGTTCCGAGTCAATTCTGCCTTGAAGGTCACTTTCACTGGCCGGGTTCTTTTTTTTGCATACCCCCCTATTCTCCGAAAATTTTCCAGCTGGGTCATGTCGTCTTCTCCTATTGCTTTCATGATGCTTTCAATTGCTTTTTTTTTCTCCTTGTTTTCTGGCTTAATATGTTTCCCCTTCAACTTCCTGGAGCCCATACAAAAAGACTGACCTCACCCTTTCATTCTCCCACTGCATATCCCTGTGTATCCCCTCATTCAATTTGATTTCCTCCATTGCAGCTTTCCTTTCTTCAGTTTCACTAGCTAATGTACTTGGGCTCAGTGGCCTGTCATTTTCCCTTCCCGGCTTTCCCTGGGCTCTGCTGTGGTCTGTTAGGGCCTCCACATATAGCTTAGCTCTTTCATTTACTACAGTAGTACCTCGCTGGGCAGCAGTTCTCTACCAACCTACTATCTCAATTATGATGACTATATGGGAAATACTTTAATCCATACAATACTGTCCCTTTAAGACATATAATAGAGACAAAAAGAAAAGGGTGCTTGAATTGGCGTATCACTGAATACAGTATTTTCACACCATACACCAGTATATTTAACCCTTTGACTGTCGCAACCCCCAATCCTGAGGTGTCTCCTGGTGTCGCAAAATTTAAAAAAAAAAATTTTTCTTATGAAATGATAAGAGAATCTTTTCCCGATTGTAATGACACCAAAAACACAAAATTTGATGGAAAACTGATGGAGTTATGCTCTCGCAAAGTTAGCGACTGCAGCGATGTTTACAAATCTGCGATTTCACCAACTTTGAGCCTTATTTTCAGCTAATTCTGTTGTTCCAGTCGCCCAAATTCATAGCTATTTCTTTAGAACTCCATTTTTTCTATCGATTGAGTACAAGAAACTGCCCATTTACTGATCTCAACTACCTAATAATGTGGTCAGAAATTAGGAATTTGGCCAATTTCACGAAAACTAAAAAATATGACAATCTCAAAATAAGGTCCAGAATGAACAATGCAGACATTCCTGGCTCTAAAATAACATTTTCTTTGTTCATCAGTCACATCTCCAGTCCCCTCTGATATTACTCTTGCTTTTTATTTTGAATTTTTATTCAAACAAAAAATAGAAGACTTACTATTATGCAGACTACTGCAATACTGTAATAATTGTATAAATATAAATAACATCAACCCATTCGTGACTGCATGTTAGAATGGCTAATTGGACATTTATTGGACAATGGAATCATTTGTTTACTTTTGAACATTGGCAAAAATCAAACATTTCCCCTACTTTGAGCTCCATTTCTAGGTTCTTTTTATAGTAAAATCAATCAAAATCACCTCTATTTCTATAATATGTTTTCCATTCTATCAAATGAGACCAAGAAAATGAGAATACAACCATAAATACTATACGAAAATAGACCACAAAGTTGGCATTTTAATTAAAAAAACGGTCGGAGTTTTTTTTTTTCTCATTATGCACTGCGTGCTCCAGGATTTTTTTTATATGGTGCACACTGACCACACAGACCCATTCTCTCACATGTGGGCCTACCAGCATTCTCCTGCTTGATTTGAAGCCGCTAGAATTTATGAGTATATATACGTCAAACACGGTACCTCGTAAGACGTACATATACGGCCGCGACAGTCAAAGGGTTAAAGCCAAAAATAACCAATAAAAACACAACAGCTTCAAAAAGTTGCAATATAAACATCCAGACATCTTGACAAAACTGTGCTAAACAAATAAGAAAACCAATCCTACCAAACCCTGTAGGCCCTATTTCAATTCATTCATTGAAGTATATTCAACAATGAAAAATATTAAGAAAACTCTTTAACCTACATAAGCATGTGTTTGTGGTGCTGGAATTGGCTTAGTTTTGGAGTGAAGTGAACTTCCTTCTTTTTGCATTGCTTAGACTAAGTGTTGCTTCTAGACACGTTTAACAAACGCATAAAACTGACCAGCACACCATGAAAAATTTACATGAAAACTTTATACTAGATTCACACAGTGTAAGAAGCCGTAAGTACATGGCTAAATATACAAAATTTCTTGGCAAAATTGTACAAAACTTACCACACCTATGCCAAATGACCACACAGACATGTGGTGAATGGTTTTGAAAACCGACAAGTTGAAGAATTGAGACATTTGTTCAACACAAGGGAATCTTTATTGAAGAAACGTTTCGCCACACAGTGGCGAAGTGATGAAGCCACTGTGTGGCAAAACGTTTCTTCAATAAAGATTCCCATGTGTTGCACAAGTGTCTCAATTCTTCGACCACACAGACAACTGCATTTGATAAGGAAAAACAAAAGATGAAAAAGTATGAGATAGAGGCCCAGTTTGAAAGGAAAAGGCTAACCGTGATAAGTGTAGAAAAAAAATTAAGCCAGATTCCAAAGAATTGGCACTTGCCACAATACTAATTTATAAATAACCTGCCAAAAATAAAATTCACTTGCAAATGAGGCAAGACCCTAAGCAAAATTAGTAATAAAACTAGCTAAATCTCTACAACACGAGTGATAAATTAAGCAAATGGCATATAACAGGTGATTGATGGAATTTAATGTAAAATGTAATGAAATGGATATAGAAGAAAGCATTAACAGCCACATGAATATATGTATTCTGTGATTAAACATTTTAAGTTTCAACAAAGAGATCTACAGGTTATCACTAGCAAGCCAATGTCACCAGAATATTACAAATGAAATCTCTAGACTTACACTGGCAAACGTTGAAATAACCTTCCAATATGGATGGAGAAATACTAAAAGGAAGTTCATTTGTAAGGCAAAAAAATTGGGAAACACAAGTAAAGAAAAAAAAAAAGAATAAAAATTTATGGCTAATGGGAGAAATGGGGAAAATAAAATGGATGAACAAAGTAAAAATGAATGGCTGCAAATTCTAGACTAATTTTAGGTTGTACCTTAGTAGGCTCATGTGCCAGAAAATGTGCAAAACAAAAGTGGATAAAGCAAAGATTGCAGCATGGTTGGAAATTTGCATAGCACAAAGTACTGCAAGCATTTTAAGTTGTGAAAATAGGTGGAATTGAGAATGAAAATGGTAATGTGACTGACATGGATTAAAAAAAAAAGTTAAATGAAAAAAAAAAAAAAACAGCAGCAGAAATAGCATGAGCAAGAGAGAATAAAGGTGGGGAAGTCACAATGTGTGACAAGTTAAAAACTATGTTTAATATCTACAAGATAATTTTATGCAATGCAAGAAAGCTAGCACTGAGGATTTTATATATACACAGAGCTTACAAAGGCAAGTACAAAAAGCAAAATAGGATGAAGGGAAACATTAAGTTTACAGAAAATTAAGTTTGTACTAGAAGTTTAGAGTGCATGTACACAACCCTCTGGGGTATATAAATTATTTTTCTGTACATACCCCTTCAAGATATATACAGGTAAGAGCTTGCATATCCAGTGGCAGTGACACCTTGATGCAACAGAGGAGCACAAGCAAACTAAAGATTGTTTCTGGGTCAGATGAAAAGTTCATGGCTTGTAACCTTGCAACAATGGGAATTTTGAAGAGATTCTTGCTAAGAGTACTTCTTGTGACAAGCTGACCACCTGTCCACCAAAGAAATAATTATTACAGAAATGGTATTGAGCCTCAATTGCAAGAAGCACGGGACTACCTTCAAAATGAAACGTTGTCTATTGTGACTATGTAAAACTAAGAGGAATAAATGAATTCAAGTGCGCAATTTTTTTTTAAAGGCTGACTAGATGAAAGAATGAGACAGAGGAAGGTTTACCTCAAATTATAAGTTACACCACCTTTGCAGTAAACAAGTTCAATTTTCTGATCCTGAGCACTGCACTTGTGAAACAGTGTAGTATTCTATGAATGTGCAAAATGAAAGGTGTACATGCAATGATAGAAGAGGAAGACAAAGAACTAAAATACTTTACTTGAAATAGAAAGATTGTATGCATAATGTATACAAACAACAAATAAAGGAACTGGAGGGATATATGTACAAGATAATATCAAAAAGTTTCCAGACTTAAATTTCTGTGCACTTCCTAGGCAAAATGGGGAGTAGATCACTCTGCATAGTCCACTCCTTTGTGAAGTAGCATCGAGTTTCAGTGTGGTTGGTCATTCCTTTGACTCTAGATCCGCATTTTTTTTCTAGTGTTGTCAGCGAGTTGTTGCAATTTTTTTGTCTAACAGAATGAAATCTTTAGAAAAAATAACAGTACATGTGTGAAATTCTGTTTCAAGCTTGGTAAAATGGGTAGTGAATCTCACAAAATGCTTCAGTAAATGGGCCTCAGAAAACAATATGAAGTTCAATAAAGACAAATTTAAATTTTTCTGCTATGGAAAACAAAAAAATTAAAACTAAATCAGAGTATAAAACAAATTCCAACCATACAATCACATCTGCTAGAAAAATGACAGGATGGATATTGAGAACCAAGCCCATGACACTCTACAGGTCGTTCGTTCTATCTAGGCTGGAATACTGCTGCACACTAACAGCACCTTTCAAGGCAGGTGAAATTGCTGACCTAGAAAATGTACAGAGAACCTTCATGGCACACATAACTGTGATAAACCACCTAAATTACCAGGAACGGTTGAAGTTCCCAAACCTGTACTCCCTAGAATGCAGGAGGGAGATACATGATTATATACACCTGGAAAATCCTAGAGGGACTAGTACCAAACTTGCACACGAAAATCACTCCCTATGAAAACAAAAGGCTCGGCAAACAGTGCAACATCCCCCCAATGAAAAGCAGGGGTGCCACTAGCACAATAAGAGACAATACAATAAGTGTCAGAGGCCCAAGACTGTTCAACTGCCTCCCAGCATACATCAATGGGATTACCAATAGACCCCTGGCTGTCTTCAAGCAGGCACTGGACAGGCACCTAAAGTCAGTACCTGACAAGCCAGATTACGTACAGCCAGCAGTAACAGTCTGGTTGATCAGGCCTTGATCCACCATGAGGGGCATTGACCCCCAGAATTCTCTCCAGGTTTACTCCAGGTATACACAATAGAGCAAAAACTAATGTGAAGGACCTGGGAGTGATGATGTCAAACTCGTTCAAAAATCACAACAATGTATCTACCATATCTGCTAGGAAGATGATAGGAAGGATTATGAGAACCTCCAAAACTAGAGATGCTAAGGCTATGATGATTCTCTTCAAATCACTTGGTCTCTCTTGGCTGGAATATTGCTGTACACTAATGACTTTTCAAGGCAGGCGAAACTGCAGACCTCAAGAATAAACAGACAACTTTCATGGAATCTATAAGTATGATACAGCACCTAAATTACTGGAAACAGTTTTAGTCCCTTGATTTGTACTCCCTGGAATACAGGCGAGAAAGATACAGGATAATATACACTTGGAAAATCCTGGACTAGTCCCAAATCTGCACACGAAAATCACTCCCTATGAAAACAAACGACTGGGCAGGAGATGCAATATCCCCCAATGAAAAGCAGGGGGCACCATGAGTACACTAAGAAACAACACAATAAATGTCAAAGGTTGAACACTGTACAACTGCCTCCCAAAACACACAACGGGAAAATTACCAATAGACCACTGGCTGTCTTCAAGGAGCTGGACACCTAAAGTCAGTACCTGACCAGCAGGGCTGTAGCTTGTATGCTGGTTTGAGTGCTGCCAGCAGCAACAGTCTGGTTGATCAGGCCCTGATCCATCACAAGACTTGGTCATGGGCCAGGCCACATGGGCACTGACCCCTGAAACCCCCTCCAGGTATACTCCAGATAAGCATTTGGCAACAAAGCAATAGGTTGGACACAGTGTTTGAAAAGCAAGAAAGCTATTCACGAAGACAGCTGTCAGAGTATTCAAGACATTGCAAGTGCTTTGAGAATTTCTTATGGGTTAAATCAAAGCAAACGGCTGTGAAATTTGTGCCCCACATGCTGACTCATAACCAGAAAGACCATCGTTTTCCAGCCCAAAAACATGGAGGTCATCCCCAACCTCCCTAATCCCAAGACCTAGCCTCTGTGTGACTTTTCTCTTCCCAAAAATAAAAATGGCGCATGGGATGGCATTTTTAATGATGAGGAAATTCAAGAAGAATTGCAGGCTGCACTAAATGCCATTAGGAAAGAAAAGTTTTAGAAATGTTTTAAGATGTGGCAGAGGTGCTGGGATCACTGTATGGCCTCCCAAGGCATACTACAAGAGAGAGATCTTCAACTAGGTGATCAGGAGAGTCTATACATATTTTTTGCAGCAGTCAGGAAACTTTTTAATAGCATCTCATAGATCTATAAGCTATACATACATACGGGTGGACTACACTAATTTTTTATAGGTGGAAATCAAAAAAAGAACCTTACAAAAATTTAACTCGTAAAGACATGCAAATACAAAAGTTAGCCGAATTCAAAATAAAATACTCATCAGGTTCAGAATAAACTGTACAAAACTAAAGGTTAAGACATCAACAAATGAGTGCACTACTTGGAAATCATTTCTGCTGGGCTATTAAATAGAGCACTTGCAGTTCCTAGAAAGAATATGTAGTACTGTATAAAGAATATAGCAAAGCCTATGTTATGAAGAGAAACATTGGAAAGATAGTTACAGGCTTGGAAAAAATATGAAGGCACAAGAGAATCAACATACACAAAATAAAAAGCTATTCAAAAAATAGAGTACAAGGGCCCTGCTTTATGGCATTCCACTAATACGGCAATTTCAAATTATGACCAAACATGCTATATAACAAGCGGCCTTTCAAATATGGCACGCCCCACCCAGTTTGTTTACATTCACCATGAGCACATCTGTCTGGAAATTTTCCAAAATTTCAAGTGTTTTTAAAGCTATTGCATATTTTATATATACAGCCTCTCCTCACTTGGCGACGTACTCGTTTAATGATGCCTTGGACTTACGACGGGCTCTCTGACCAGCATGCATACGTAAATACAGTGGTACCTCAGGATACAAAAAGCTCAAAACTCGAACAATTACGTAAGTGTATTATATAAGTGCTTTTTTAAGTGTATTTTTGGGGGTCTGAAACTGATTAATCTAATTTACATTATTCCTTGTGGGAACAAATTCGTTCGGTATCGGCATTCGAACAGCATTCTGGAACGAATTAAGTTCGTATCCCGAGGTACCACTGTAATGTATATTAACGACAAATTCGTTTACCATTGTGGTCTTGGGAACGGAACTCCATTGTTAAGTGAGGAGAGGCTGTATTCTGGTAATTATACTTGTGTACCTGTACCTGTGCTGGTGTACAGGTACACATTAAAATCACTAACACACACTACTCTTGATGCCATATAATCTCTTGGGTATATTAAATGTCGTATATTATGTTAATATAGACACTTCCATTAATCCATCTATAATATTTTTTTCAAAATTGTATAATAAACATGCTACGTAACAAATAAACGTGATACACATGTACATACACGCATAGTATAAAAATTTACATAAATATGAGATCTGTTTACCAAGCGGTTGGTATGTGTTGGAAGAATTACATTTTCTCTAGTCAAACATCAGTTACTTAACTGTATAAAAATATTCCATTTTTATGCCTCTCTATCTATATTCACAACCCTTGTGGGTTTAGCCCTTCTTTTTTATGATTATAATAACTTCAGGATGGTACACAGCCACACCAAGATCTAGCACTGAGGCCCTGATAGTCACCAAGTCAAACAATTTTTTTCCGGTTAGCCGGACTTGAGTCCTGGAAATGGGAAGTACAATGCCTGCACTTTAAAGGAGTGGTTTGGGTTATTGGCAGTTTGGAGGCCGACTTTTAAACTGTCGTATCTCAACACCTCTGCAAAGACAGTGATTATGTATGAGTAAGGTGAAAGTGTTGAATGATGAAAGTATTTTCTTTTAGGGGATTTTCTTTCTTTTTTTGAGTCACCCTGCCTCTGTGGGAGATTACAAACGTATTAAAAAAAATCATTTGTAATAATAACTTGCAGTAATAATAATAATTTGTAATATCTTGTAATAATAATAATAGGTAGTAGGTTGGTAGACAGCAACCACCCAGGGAAGTACTACCGTCCTGCCAGATGACTGTGAAACAGAAACCTGTAACTGTTTTGCATGATGGTAGGATTGCTGGTTTCTTTTTCTGTCTCATAAACACGCTAGATAACAGGGATACCTTGCTACTCCTACTTACACTTTGGTCACACTTCACAGACACGCACATGCATATATATATATACATACATCTAGGTTTTTCTCCTTTTTCTAAATAGCTCTTGTTCCTCTTTATTTCTTCTATTGTCCATGGGGAAGTGGAAAAGAATCTTTCCTCCGTAAGCCATGCGTGTCGTATGAGGCGACTAAAATGCCGGGAGCAATGGGCTAGTAACCCCTTCTCCTGTAGACATTTACTAAAAAAAGAAAAACTTTATAAAACTGGGATGCTTAAATGTGCGTGGATGTAGTGCGGATGACAAGAAACAGATGATTACTGATGTTATGAATGAAAAGAAGTTGGATGTCCTGGCCCTAAGCGAAACAAAGCTGAAGGGGGTAGGGGAGTTTCGGTGGGGGGAAATAAATGGGATTAAATCTGGAGTATCTGAAAGAGTTAGAGCAAAGGAAGGGGTAGCAGTAATGTTGAATGATCAGTTATGGAAGGAGAAAAGAGAATATGAATGTGTAAATTCAAGAATTATGTGGATTAAAGTAAAGGTTGGATGCGAGAAGTGGGTCATAATAAGCGTGTATGCACCTGGAGAAGAGAGGAATGCAGAGGAGAGAGATTTTGGGAGATGTTAAGTGAATGTATAGGAGCCTTTGAACCAAGTGAGAGAGTAATTGTGGTAGGGGACCTGAATGCTAAAGTAGGAGAAACTTTTAGAGAGGGTGTGGTAGGTAAGTTTGGGGTGCCAGGTGTAAATGATTATGGGAGCCCTTTGATTGAACTTTGTA
>NC_091356.1:14407222-14484722 GCF_038502225.1 Cherax quadricarinatus | reverse complement strand
TAACTTATGCACTTAGCAAAAATTAATAGCAAATGGTCTCAAGAAAAATAAGTTACTATATGACCTTGCAAGATGCAATGAAATTAGGTACCCCTAAGCTCGTTACTTTTATTTAAATTGTTATGACCTTTATGTAACCAAATAACCAATTTCATTCTTCAATACCTGTATAAAAGGTGGTTCTACATTTTATACTAAGCTCCATACACAATAGGTCATGGGTTTTCTGCCACCAATGGTATACTGTATGCTTAGCTTTCAAAGCATTCTATCAAAGAGACTGAACAGTCCCTGGCTAACACCCAGCATTCTCAAATCCATAAATACAAAACACCAATATGAAAAACAGTACAGAATGGGTCACATAACCAGAGACCAAACAAAACGTTACTCGTCAATCCTAACCAGCCTGATAAGAAGGGCAAAAAAATTGTATTATGAGAACAGATTATCCAACTTACGAGGTGATATAAAAAAGACCTGGAAAACACTATCTGAAATTCTGGGAACAAAAAAGATATCACGAAATAGCGAAATAAAATTAGCAAAATCAGATGAACCCCAACTCCCACCAACAGAAACAGCAAACAGACTCAATGATTTCTTCTCCACTATAGGACAAAACCTTGCCCATAAAATCCCAAGCTCAGATACCCCACCAAATAACTACCTCACCGGCAACTACCCGAACACACTGTTCCTAGCTCCGACTAACCCATACGAAGTCTCCCTTATTATCAATGCACTAAAAAACAAGGCAGGAGATTTAAGTACCTTACCACCCTTTATATATAAAAAAGTGTCACAAGTGCTATCTCCAATCATTGCAACACTCTTTAACAAATCCATTGAATCCTCCACCTTCCCTACAGTACTCAAAATAGCAAGGGTCACCCCGATCCACAAAGGAGGAGACCAAACAGAGTTGAATAACTATAGGCCAATATCCAACTTACACCCTCTCTCAAAAATCTTTGAAAAACTAATTCATAAACGAATCTACTCCTACCTTATCTCCCAGAACATACTCAACCCCTGCCAATTTGGATTCAGGCCTAATAAAAATACTAATGATGCTATTATACACATGCTAGAACATATATACACTGCAATAGAGAAAAAAGAAGTCCCACTGGGGATCTTCATTGACTTACGTAAAGCTTTTGATACAGTTGACCATGACTTGCTCCACGTAAAATTGTCACACTATGGTATAAGAGGGCACTCCCTCAATTACCTCAAGTCATACCTCAGCAACAGAAGCCAATATGTGTACGCAAATGGGGCAAACTCTTCTGCGCAACCAATTACAGTTGGTGTCCCACAGGGAAGTGTCCTTGGCCCTCTTCTCTTTCTCCTATACATAAATGACCTTCCAAATGCTTCGCAATTACTCAAACCCACACTATTTGCAGATGACACTACATACGTCTTCTCTCACCCGAGCCCAGTCACACTAGCCAATACTGTAAATACCGAATTACAGAAAATATCTACCTGGATGAGGACTAACAAACTTACACTAAACATTGACAAAACCTACTTCATTCAGTTTGGTAACAGAGCTACAGATGTCCCTCTTAACATAATGATAAACGGATCACCTATCACAAAGCTAACAGAGGGAAAATTCTTAGGAATCCACCTTGATAATAGACTCAAATTTCATACACATATACAACAAATTTCTAAGAAAATTTCCAAGACTGTAGGTATACTATCGAAGATACGGTACTATGTTCCACAGTCAGCCCTCCTGGCCCTATATCACTCTCTTATTTACCCCTATCTCACCTATGGAATTTGTGCATGGGGCTCAACAACAGTTAACCATCTCAGACCACTAATTACCCAACAAAAGGCTGCAGTTAGAATGATAACAAATTCTCACTACAGGCAGCACACTCCACCAATATTCAATACACTAAACCTACTCACCATACAAAACATCCATACTTATTACTGCACCTATTACATACATAGAACACTTAACTCTGATATTAACCCTCCCCTCAAACATCTCCTTGCCAACCTCAACAGAACACATGACCATAACACAAGGCACAGATCACTCTTTGATGTTCCTCGTGTTCATCTCACACTATGCAAAAACTCAATGCACATAAAAGGCCCTAAAATCTGGAATTCATTACCTGTAAATATAAAAGAAACACTTCCTGTTTATAAATTCAAGTCTCTACTCAAAGATCACTTACTCACCCAAAACCAAATAAATACTGAATAACTGAACCTTATAAATTGTATATCTTAAATGTTTCTCACAATTATATCACATAAATGTTAAACCTAAAACCCAATCTAACTTTATTATTTTTTAAATACACTACCTAACAGAATCCTTCATATGACCTGTCTTTGTAATACTCACTTGTGCTTTATAGTAATCTGTTTACATTAATGTTTTATCACTGACTTCATCATTGCTTAATTAATCTTAAGTTAATTTTAAGCCAGCCCGTAATGCTATGCATAGTATAAGTGGCTTTGGCATACTGCTCTTATCTGTATTTTTTTGTACCTCTGTATGTGTGCACAAATTTATAATAAATAAATAAATAAATAAATAAATAAATAAAAAACTGTGAAAGCACCTGGGTTCAATGTTAATTGTGATTTATTATGTCCATGGGGAAGGGGGCACTAAACCTGTAGGGTTCATAGATGGGCATGTGGAGTTTCACTTAAGACAAATCTTTCCCTCTTGTGCTATGTCAACATGCACATAGTACTAGGTGTTAACTTCTGTTGTGTGCAGATGAAAGTTCTCTCAGGTAAATACCCACAGAATATAACTGAAGAAATACCTACTGGTTAGAGAATAGTTGAACCATAAAGTCTTGCAGTAAATGGTTAATAGATAAACTGTCCTGAACATAGGAAAAACAGAAACCATATATACTACAGTGCTCAAAAGAAAAATAATGTACCGTGCAGTAAAAACCCACCTGAACATGAACTTCAGTAAAATATCCTGGAATATCCTTTGAGCCATGCATGTCTGAATCTATAATGAATAATGTTGTAAAAACAGCAAATGTCCAGGTTAAGTCCATTTAGAGAGAGGTGCAATGCCTACCTCCTCAGACTTTTTTTTTTTTTTTTTTTATTCGCCGGTACTCTCCCAGCCCGGGTCTTTTCCAAGTAGTGGTGACCCGGCCTTGGCTCCCTATCTGGGGAGTGTCTAGAGACTTAAGTCTCCCATGGGAGGAGGTACAAGTACCCCCTCATCTTTGGGACCAACTGTCCCCAGGCCTAGCCACAGTCCCCGCCCTCACGGGGCTCGTAGGGAGAAGCTAGGCCTCTGGTCTGCCATCTGCCCCGCCCTAAAAGGGCTCGTGATGATGGCAGTCTTATGAGCTGCAGATGGTAGCAAGCTCAGGCTCCTCAGACATGCTTTCATAAAATATCAGACTATTACTGCACATGGTGCAGATTTTTCTTCCAGTGCAACCAAGTTGTGAGGCAGAAGCAACCTGCATTAAACCAATATTACCTTGAATTTTACAAGTATTGTGATTCCATGCATTTAACAATCTTGCTTCTCAAAATGCTTTCTTGGGTACAGTATTTAAATAATGCAGGATGTCCATGTGAAAAACTAATGTGAAGAACCTGGGAGGATCTCACTTTCAAAGATCACAACAATATTATCTACCACATCTGTTAGGAAAATGATAGGATGGATAATGAGAACCTTCAAAACTAGGGATGCCAAGTCCCTGACGATTCTCTTCAAATCGCTTTTTCTCTCTCTAGGCTGGAATATTACTGTACACTAACAGCTCCTTTCAAAGCAGGTAAAATTGCTGACCTGGAGAATATACAGAGAACCTTCATGGCACACAAGTACAAAAAAACACCTAAATTACTGGGAATGGTTGGAGTTCCCTGACATGTATTCCCAGGAACACAGGTGACAGATACACAAGAATATACACTTGGAAAATCCTTGAAGGATTAGTACGAAATATGCACACGAAAATCACTCCCTATGAAAGCAAAAGACTCGGCAGGAGATGCAACATCCCCCCAATGAAAAGCAGGGATGCCACAATTTCATTAAGAGAACACAATAAGTATCAGGGGCCTCCCAGCATACATAAGGGGGTTTAATAATAGACCCCATGGGGATGTTGACCCCCAAAACACACTCCAGGTATACTAGTCAATAGTTTTTCAGGTTTGCTTTGCCACCATCTTTGTGGAATGTGAGCTATATCCATGACTTTTAGTGACTAAGATGACTCCTGTGTTAACTACTATATAATTTACCATTAGGAACTTAAAAATTTAAAAATCACACATGACAAAAAAAAAAAATAGTATTGATAGCCACACTAATCTTCAATAAAACAGAATTTTTGGTTTAAAATACTAAAAATGCTAAACGTATAGATCATACAGGTGTTAAAATATAGAATGATAAAGTTTAGGGGAATAGCAAGGAAATAACAAATATAATAATAATAAATAACAAAAAGGCACAATACCCACCGCTCAGATACAGGTTTTTCCTTTTCCGTTTACCGTAAACCTATGCACAGTGGCAAGTACATTCACTACTTTTCCTATCATGCTTCCCCTGTCAAGAAAAGTGTTCTTATCTCCCTCTTTCTCCGTGCCCTCCGCATCTGTGATCCTCAGTTCCTTCCAGCAGAAATTTTCACTCTTCATAATTCGTTCTCCCGTCTTGGCTACCCTTCCCATTTCATAGACTCTGCCCTCTCACATGCTAAACTCAATTTCTTCTCTCCCAAACTCTCTACTCATGGGAACTCTTCTATCCTCTGCCTTCCCTACATTTCCGGTCTTTCTAATCTCAACAATTCTCTCCATCCCTTAGACATCAAACTTACCTTCCGCCAGACTAACACTCTTCGCACTAATCTCGTTCATACCTCTCCTCCCTCTACAGATGTTCCTGGTGTCTACTCTATTTCTTGCTCCTCCTGACCTCTTCAATACTTCAGAGAAACTGGTCGATCTCTTTCTGACAGACTTAGGGAGCACAAAAATAGTTAGGCTTGCCGACACTAACAATGCTCTTTTCTGTCACGTCAGAGATCATAGCCATCCTATCGACTGGTCTTCTGCTAAAACTGTCTTCCCTACTTCCAACTCGAACAGTCGCCGTCTAGTTGAATCCTTTCTAATACACAACTTTCCTTGTATGAACCTTAGCCCTGGCTTCGTCTCTGTAGATGCCTTCCTCTCCCACTACATTGTAAAATGCTCCAAACTTCAGAACACCCGTGACTTAACCTGAATCCTCATTTTTTTCTTCTTTTTCTTCTTCCTCTTCCCCTTTCCTCTTTCCTTTTCTCCTCTGGGTTGTCTTTGTCTCTCCTGTCTCGTGTTTCTGTTCCTTCTTCATTTATTTCACCACTTCCCCTTTTCACGCACCTCTGTGCACTTGCTCTACCTCTGTGGGCACCTAGCTCTCTTGCAGTGCTCCCCTTCCTTTGTAGTTGACTGGCTCATCATCCTTATTTCCCACTTCTACCACTACCACTACCTCTTCTTCTTCTACTACTACTACAACTACTGATGAAATTAAGACACATGTGCGGCGTCTAGTTGTCTTTGTTGTGGACGTTTCGCCATCCAGTGGCTGGATGGCGAAACATCTACGATGGGGATGCCCGGGTGTTGTGCACGTGTCTTAATTTCATCTTGTCGGTATTATATACAATTATTGTACTACTACTACTACCACCACCTCTTCCTGCCTATATATAGCCGTCCTGCTCCACCTCTGGTTAGTGTGACTTTGTCAATGGTCCAAGTCGGACCGAAACGTCGTCGTAAGCTTCTCTCTTTTATTACCTGGAGTTTACCTGGAGAGAGTTCCGGGGGTCAACGCCCCCGCGGCCCGGTCTGTGACCAGGCCTCCTGGTGGATCAGAGCCTGATCAACCAGACTGTTGCTGCTGGCTGCACGCAAACCAAAGTACGAGCCACAGCCCGGCTGATCAGGAACTGACTTTAGGTGCTTGTCCAGTGCCAGCTTGAAGACTGCCAGGGGTCTGTTGGTAATCCCCCTTATGTATGCTGGGAGGCAGTTGAACAGTCTCGGGCCCCTGACACTTATTGTATGGTCTCTTAACGTGCTAGTGACACCCCTGCTTTTCATTGGGGGGATGTTGCATCGTCTGCCAAGTCTTTTGCTTTCATAGCGAGTGATTTTCGTGTGCAAGTTCGGTACTAGTCCCTCTAGGATTTTCCAGGTGTATATAATCATGTATCTCTCCCTCCTGCGTTCCAGGGAATACAGGTTTAGGAACCTCAATGTGCGGGTTATTTGTGTATAATAATAATGTCTATTTCTACAAGTACATGTACAAGGTATACAGTCTCAGCTGACAATAATATACTACTATATAGAAAGCCGCTTGTTATAAGAACATAAGAACATAAGAACATAAGAAAGGAGGAACACTGCAGCAGGCCTGTTGGCCCATACTAGGCAGGTCCTTTAGAATTCATCCCACTAACAAACATTTGACCAACCCAATTTTCAATGCTACCCAAGAAATAAGCTCTGATGTGCAAGTCCCTCTCAAATCCAACCCTTCCCACTCATGTATTTATCCAACCTAAATTTGAAACTACACAAAGTCCTAGCCTCAATAACCCAACTAGGTAGACTGTTCCACTCATCAACTACCCTATTTCCAAACCAATACTTTCCTATGTCCTTTCTAAATCTAAACTTATCTAATTTAAATCCATTACTGCGGGTTCTCTCTTGGAGAGATATCCTCAAGACCTTGTTAATATCCCCTTTATTAATACCTATCTTCCACTTATACACTTCGATCAGGTCTCCCCTCATTCTTCGTCTAACAAGTGAATGTAACTTAAGAGTCTTCAATCTTTCTTCATAAGGAAGATTTCTAATGCTATGTATTAGTTTAGTCATCCTACGCTGAATGTTTTCTAACGAATTTATGTCCATTCTGTAATATGGAGACCAGAATTGAGCTGCATAATCTAGGTGAGGCCTTACTAATGATGTATAAAGCTGCAGTATGACCTCTGGACTTCTGTTGCTTACACTTCTTGATATAAATCCCAGTAATCTATTTGCCTTATTACGTACGCTTAGGCATTGCTGTCTTGGTTTAAGGTTGCTGCTTACCATAACCCCTAAGTCCTTTTCGCAATCTGTATGGCTAAGTTCTACATTATGCTGAGCATTTAAGGCACATTAGGTCAGTTTTGTCCCAGGATGCGACCCACACCAGTCGACCAACACCCAGGTACCTATTGTACTATTGGGTGAACATGGACAACCGGTGTAAAGAAACACGACCAATGTTTCTACCCTCATCGGGAATTGAACCCGGAGCCTCCCCGTGCGAAGCAAAAAATTTAGCCACAGGGGCAAATATAATTACACATTATGATTACAAATATCTTGCATCATAACCCGTGTAAATAAACTAAGATAATAAAATAGTCAAAGTAACTCATTTACATTGGGGTCTTTCTTGAGTTATCCTGGGGTAAAAAAAACAACAACTACAAACCCTCATGCTGTGGCATAAACTAAGGCACAAGTGGTGCATGGCAAGACAATAATAAAACATTACAATCACTATCATCACACTATTATAATTTTTGTCTTTGTTTTTGGTCTGGCTTGGGGGCACCAGGATCATATTTAATGATATTTAATGCTACCACTATGTGAACTTAAATCTCAAGGAAACTGGACTTCAGGAAGCCCATACCACTGCAAATACCAATATTGTTCACAGGTTTATGTATAACAATCACTGTGAAAGATTACAAACAAGGGAAAAAAGGTGCGACTGGCTTATAGATTCATGCGGTGGAGGCAGTATCCTGGCCCTCGCACTAACTCTCTTCTTATTCCACCATAACTACTTACCTACCATATTTTTACCCAAAAGTCTGTTCCTGGGCACTTTAAGCACCACAAACGACCACTTACCTCCATATTTAAGTAGTAACGCTAGCGTTGATTTGAAAAATAAAGCGAAGCTCACACGCTGCGCGGCCTTTTCCTCACCATGTACACATGTAGCCAAGCTGCTATGTAAAGCCAGTGCTTATTGGTAGCCGTAGAGACGCGCTGTTTGATTGGCCAATCACAGCGTCGAATTCTAGATTCGTTATTCTTACAGACATATAAAATTTGATACCCAGAAAATATGTATTGAACAAATAATGCCTTATAAAACTCAGAAGACGCCGCATAAAAACACAATTTAAAATAACAAATAAAAGTGTGGTATATATCTGCGAGAGTATATTCTAGAAGGAAAAAGAAAAACGTTATAAATAAGCTAGAAATCGATTTCTTGAAATACTACGCCATTTTAATTTTCAGTTTTAATAAAAAGAACAAGTTTTTATTTATAGGAAAAAATCTACTTATATTTTGCATGAATAAAGACTTTTAGCCCGCTGCGATAATTTCGGAAATCGATTTACGAGAATATCAAACTACTTAAAAATATTTTAATTTTACTATTATTTATTTTTCTTATTTATTAATAAATATTACATACACGTTGTGTAACTAATAAATGATCGAGTGTGAGGAAATATAAGATAATGTCTTGTTAAGACCTACGCACACCATTTTTGGCAAAACATTTTTTTATTAAAAAATAAGTCACTTTGACTTCCTGGGGTTATCATAGGTATGCAAATTTATGTAAATGTATTTATGTGTACCTGTACCTGAATCAAACACGCAAATAACCCGCACATAAAAGAGAGACGACGACGTTTCGGTCCGCCTTGGACCATTTACAAAGTCAGTGTGAAGATTGAGACACTTATGCAGCATATGGGAATCTACAAGATTCCCATATGCTGCAAGATTGATGGACTGAACACATCGACTCCAGGTTGAGGGACTGATTACCTCATTCTCCTCCTCTCCTTACGCCTTCCTCTTTGTATTGGACTGATGAAGCCACTGTGTGGCGAAACGTTTCCTGAATAAAGATTCCCATATGCTGCATAAGTGTCTCAATCTTCAACTTGTCGGTTTTTCAAACCATTCATCACAAGTCAGTGTGACTTTGTAAATGGTCCAAGTCGGACCGAAACGTCGTCGTAAGCTCCTCTCTTTTATGTGCGGGCGACCTGTACTTTGAGTGCTGACCTGTACTTAACTCTGTGAAGAAGTGTCTTGTTTGCTCCCGTGGACTGAACCAAGATGCCCTCCATCGAGCAACTTTACCAGCAACTTAAGGAAGAATTGAAGGCAGCGAAGATGGAGATACGGCGATTGACCGAGGAAAACAAGAGAATTCGTAGTAGTCCTCCTGTTTCGAGTCCTCAGGTCAAGAAGGGATCGTGGTCAGTGGCTGGACAGCAGGGGACGACGAAGTTGACGATCAAGAAGACGAATGGAAAGCCAGAAACGATGAAGAAGAAAGAGACTGCTGTGGAAACTCCCGTGGAAACCTCCAACGCATTCTCGGTGCTACCCGACGAATGTGAGTCTACTACTGGGATCGTCACGACGAACGACAAGGAAGGTAAGAATATTGTTGTTGTTGGGGATAGCCAGGTTAGATACATGGATAGGGCATTCTGCTTGAAGGACAGGAGTAGGAGACAAAGGGTATGCTTTCCTGGGGCTGGGATGGAGGACATTGTTAGCCGGCTTGACAACATCATGAACGGTAATGGGATCAATCCTATTATTTGCCTCAGTGCTGGAGGCAATGATGTAGGCAAGCGTAGAAGTGAGGATTTAGTTAGAAAGTTCAGGACAGCTATAGACATGATTAGGAAGAAGGGGGGGCGCCCTGTTATATGTGGCATTTTGCCAAGAAGAGGTGTTGGTAATGAATGGTTGTCCAGAGCAATTGGTATCAATTGTTGGCTGGATAAACACTGTAAGGATAATGCAGTACCATTCATTGACAACTGGGACAACTTCTATGGCCGAAATGACATGTATGCCAGGGATGGGGTTCACTTATCCAGGGCAGGTGTGGGTTTTCTTGCTAACTCAGTTGAGGGGGTTGTTAGGACTTTAAACTAGGATTAGTTAGAGGTATGGGTTTAGAAATGATTAATAATGAGTATGGATATATTGACTTATGCTCTGATATTAAGAATCTTAATAGTAACTGTCATGGAGTAACTCTGGGTAATGATAATTTCAGAAATTGTGTAAAAACAAAGATGAATAGGAAAAATGTGCAGAAGAAAAAACATATGATGGTATTTTATGCCAACAGTCGAAGTGCAAGAAATAAAATTAATGAACTACGTTTGGTGGCATGTGCTGGGAACTTTGATATCATTGCATTAACTGAAACGTGGTATGATTTAAAGAGTCGGGATATGACTGCTGAGTGTAATATTCAGGGATTTAAGTTATTCAATGTGGATAGATGTAATGGGAAGGGGGGAGGAGTTGCATTGTATGTTCGAGAAAATATTAATTGTTGCATAAAAAAAGGTATAAAAATAGATGGAGCAGTAACAGAGTCTGTTTGGGTAGAGTTCGTGGAGGGTCAAGAAAAACTAATTCTAGGTGTAATATACCGACCTCCAGGCTTGGATCACGATAGAGGGAGACTTCTTTGGGACGAAATTGTTAGGGCTTCTGGACACAGTAACGTAGTCATAGTAGGGGATTTTAACTTTAGCCAAATTGACTGGAATTCTTTGACAGGTAATCTAGAGTCCAGTGACTTCATGGAAACAGTTCAGGACTGTTTTCTGAAACAGAGTGTAACTGAACCTACCAGGGGTAATAATTTGCTAGACCTAGTCTTGTCAAATAAGGAAACACTCGTGAATAATCTGGAGATCACTGAAGAGCTTGGCGCAAGTGACCACAAATCCATCACCTTTAGCATTAATTGGGAATGCAAGAATAATGATAATACAGTAAAAATCCCCGATTTTCGTTCTGCCGATTATAATGGACTTAGGGAACATCTGTCTAATCTTGATTGGGGTTATCTAGCTAATGATTTTATTGACGATAATCATACTTATGAATATGAAGGGATCTGCTTTTATGATTGTTTTCTTAATAATGTACACAGTGCCCAGAGTATATACATTCCCCAGAGAGAAATTAGGTCTAATAATAACGATCCCAAATGGGTTAACAGGAGGTTAAAGCATCTATTAGGGGAGAAAAGGGGAATTTATAGGCGCATCAGAAGAGGAGAGGTTAACCTTACTGACCAATATGTTCAGCTTAAAAGAGAAGTAAAAAAGGCGATTAGAAAGGCTAAACGTGACTATGAAATTAGAGTCGCTAATGAATCAAAGACTAATCCAAAGGGGTTCTTTCAAGTGTATAGGACGAAGGTGAAGGAAAAAGTAGGACCTCTGAAATCTGGGAATGGACAGCTGACAGATAATGAACTGGAAATGTGTTCCTTATTTAATGACTATTTTTTGTCGGTTTTTACACAGGAAGATGTAAATGAGATTCCAGTAATTAACAATTATTTAGTTCCTGATGAATTTAAGTTAACTAATATTACTGTCACGAGGGACATGGTTATTAAACAGATAGACAAACTGAAACAAAATAAGTCCCCGGGACCCGATGAGTTGTTTTCAAGGGTACTTAAGGAATGCAAGATGGAGCTTAGTCAGCCATTAACGAGTGTATTCAATGCGTCCATCCTTACCAGTGTTGTGCCAGAGATGTGGAAGATGGCTAATGTGGTTCCTATATTCAAATCAGGGGATAAGTCCACTCCTTCAAATTACCGTCCAATAAGCCTGACATCTATAGTGGGCAAGTTATTAGAATCAATTATAGCTGACATTATCAGAAGTCACCTTGAAGAGCATAACTTGATAAATGAATCTCAGCATGGATTCACGAGAGGTCGTTCCTGCCTGACAAACTTACTGACGTTCTTCAATAGAACATTTGAGGCAGTTGACAGTGATAAGGAATATGATATTGTTTATTTGGATTTTAGTAAAGCCTTCGACAGAGTACCTCACAAGAGACTCTTAAGAAAAGTGGCAGCTCATGGTATAGGAGGTAAAGTTCTAGCATGGATTGAGGCATGGCTTACCAATAGAAAGCAGAGAGTTACCATTAATGGAGTGAAATCTGAATGGGGATTAGTCACTAGTGGCGTTCCACAAGGATCAGTTTTAGGCCCTCTCTTGTTCATAATTTACATTAATGACCTTGATGAAGGGATTACTAGTGACATGAGTAAGTTTGCTGATGATACAAAGATAGGCCGTATAATTCACTCTGAGGAGGATATCAATGAACTCCAGGACGATTTGAACAAATTAATGTCTTGGTCTGAAAAATG
The DNA here is from genome assembly GCF_038502225.1 of Cherax quadricarinatus. Classification (NCBI taxonomy): domain Eukaryota; kingdom Metazoa; phylum Arthropoda; class Malacostraca; order Decapoda; family Parastacidae; genus Cherax; species Cherax quadricarinatus. The sequence continues at coordinate 14,472,397 of NC_091356.1, read as the reverse complement.
GCAGATGAAGTTTAATGTGGATAAGTGTAAGGTACTTGCCCTTGGTAATGAAAATGACCCTCGAAGCTATAATCTAGGTGAAGTAGAGCTTGGTCATACAGAATGTGAAAAAGACTTGGGAGTCATGGTAAGTAGAAATCTAAAGCCAAGACAGCAGTGCCTCAGTGTGCGCAACAAGGCCAACAGATTACTTGGATTTATCTCAAGAAGTATAAGTAACAGAAGTCCAAAAGTTATTTTACAGCTCTATACATCACTAGTGAGGCCTCATTTAGATTATGCTGCTCAGTTTTGGTCCCCTTACTACAGGATGGACATAGACTCATTAGAGAACATACAGAGAAGAATGACTAAAATGATTTACTGTGTAAGGAACCTCCCGTATGAAGATAGACTTAAAGCCTTAAATCTCCACTCTCTGGAGAGGCGTAGAATGAGGGGAGATATCATTGAAGTGTATAAGTGGATGACGGGCATAAACAAGGGAGACATTAATAAAGTACTGAGGGTGTCGAACCAGGTAAGAACCAGGAATAATGGATTTAAGTTGGATAAATTTAGATTTAGAAAGGACATAGGTAAGTACTGGTTTTCTAACAGAGTTGTAGATGCGTGGAACAGTCTTCCCAGTGGGGTGATAGAGGCTAGGACCTTGGGTAGCTTTAAGAAGAGACTGGACAAATATATGAGTGGGAGGGGCTGGGTTTGATTGGTGTTGGGGGGTGCGGGAGTTGTTTCTTCAGTATGGGAGTAGCTTTAGGTAGAGATCGTTTTGATAAGGACCTGCCTCGTATGGGCCAGTAGGCCTTCACGACGAACGACAAGGAAGGTAAGAATATTGTTGTTGTTGGGGATAGCCAGGTTAGATACATGGATAGGGCATTCTGCTTGAAGGACAGGAGTAGGAGACAAAGGGTATGCTTTCCTGGGGCTGGGATGGAGGACATTGTTAGCCGGCTTGACAACATCATGAACGGTAATGGGATCAATCCTATTATTTGCCTCAGTGCTGGAGGCAATGATGTAGGCAAGCGTAGAAGTGAGGATTTAGTTAGAAAGTTCAGGACAGCTATAGACATGATTAGGAAGAAGGGGGGGCGCCCTGTTATATGTGGCATTTTGCCAAGAAGAGGTGTTGGTAATGAATGGTTGTCCAGAGCAATTGGTATTAATTGTTGGCTGGATAAGCACTGTAAGGATAATGCAGTACCATTCATTGACAACTGGGACAACTTCTATGGCCGAAATGACATGTATGCCAGGGATGGGGTTCACTTATCCAGGGCAGGTGTGGGTTTTCTTGCTAACTCAGTTGAGGGGGTTGTTAGGACTTTAAACTAGGATTAGTTAGAGGTATGGGTTTAGAAATGATTAATAATGAGTATGGATATATTGACTTATGCTCTGATATTAAGAATCTTAATAGTAACTGTCATGGAGTAACTCTGGGTAATGATAATTTCAGAAATTGTGTAAAAACAAAGATGAATAGGAAAAATGTGCAGAAGAAAAAACATATGATGGTATTTTATGCTAACAGTAGAAGTGCAAGAAATAAAATTAATGAACTACGTTTGGTAGCATGTGCTGGGAACTTTGATATCATTGCATTAACTGAAACGTGGTATGATTTAAAGAGTCGGGATATGACTGCTGAGTGTAATATTCAGGGATTTAAGTTATTCAATGTGGATAGATGTAATGGGAAGGGGGGAGGAGTTGCATTGTATGTTCGAGAAAATATTAATTGTTGCATAAAAAAAGGTATAAAAGTAGATGGAGCAGTAACAGAGTCTGTTTGGGTAGAGTTCGTGGAGGGTCAAGAAAAACTAATTCTAGGTGTAATATACCGACCTCCAGGCTTGGATCACGATAGAGGGAGACTTCTTTGGGACGAAATTGTTAGGGCTTCTGGACACAGTAACGTAGTCATAGTAGGGGATTTTAACTTTAGCCAAATTGACTGGAATTCTTTGACAGGTAATCTAGAGTCCAGTGACTTCATGGAAACAGTTCAGGACTGTTTTCTGAAACAGAGTGTAACTGAACCTACCAGGGGTAATAATTTGCTAGACCTAGTCTTGTCAAATAAGGAAACACTAGTGAATAATCTGGAGATCACTGAAGAGCTTGGCGCAAGTGATCACAAATCCATCACCTTTAGCATTAATTGGGAATGCAAGAATAATGATAATACAGTAAAAATCCCCGATTTTCGTTCTGCCGATTATAATGGACTTAGGGAACATCTGTCTAATCTTGATTGGGGTTATCTAGCTAATGATTTTATTGACGATAATCATACTTATGAATATGAAGGGATCTGCTTTTATGATTGTTTTCTTAATAATGTACACAGTGCCCAGAGTATATACATTCCCCAGAGAGAAATTAGGTCTAATAATAACGATCCCAAATGGGTTAACAGGAGGTTAAAGCATCTATTAGGGGAGAAAAGGGGAATTTATAGGCGCATCAGAAGAGGAGAGGTTAACCTTACTGACCAATATGTTCAGCTTAAAAGAGAAGTAAAAAAGGCGATTAGAAAGGCTAAACGTGACTATGAAATTAGAGTCGCTAATGAATCAAAGACTAATCCAAAGGGTTTCTTTCAAGTGTATAGGACGAAGGTGAAGGAAAAAGTAGGACCTCTGAAATCTGGGAATGGACAGCTGACGGATAATGAACTGGAAATGTGTTCCTTATTTAATGACTATTTTTTGTCAGTTTTTACACAGGAAGATGTAAATGAGATTCCAGTAATTAACAATTATTTAGTTCCTGATGAATTTAAGTTAACTAATATTACTGTCACGAGGGACATGGTTATTAAACAGATAGACAAACTGAAACAAAATAAGTCCCCGGGACCCGATGAGTTGTTTTCAAGGGTACTTAAGGAATGCAAGATGGAGCTTAGTCAGCCATTAACGAGTGTATTCAATGCGTCCATCCTTACCAGTGTTGTGCCAGAGATGTGGAAGATGGCTAATGTGGTTCCTATATTCAAATCAGGGGATAAGTCCACTCCTTCAAATTACCGTCCAATAAGCCTGACATCTATAGTGGGCAAGTTATTAGAATCAATTATAGCTGACATTATCAGAAGTCACCTTGAAGAGCATAACTTGATAAATGAATCTCAGCATGGATTCACGAGAGGTCGTTCCTGCCTGACAAACTTACTGACGTTCTTCAATAGAACATTTGAGGCAGTTGACAGTGATAAGGAATATGATATTGTTACCAGGAATAATGGATTTAAGTTGGATAAATTTAGATTTAGAAAGGACATAGGTAAGTACTGGTTTTCTAACAGAGTTGTAGATGCGTGGAACAGTCTTCCCAGTGGGGTGATAGAGGCTAGGACCTTAGGTAGCTTTAAGAAGAGACTGGACAAATATATGAGCGGGAGGGGCTGGGTTTGATTGGTGTTGGGGGGTGCAGGAGTTGTTTCTTGAGTAGCTTTAGGTAGATGTCGTTTTGATAAGGACCTGCCTCGTATGGGCCAGTAGGCCTTCTGCAGTGTTCCTACATTCTTATGTTCTTATGTTCTTATTTGGATTTTAGTAAAGCCTTCGACAGAGTACCTCACAAGAGACTCTTAAGAAAAGTGGCAGCTCATGGTATAGGAGGTAAAGTTCTAGCATGGATTGAGGCATGGCTTACCAATAGAAAGCAGAGAGTTACCATTAATGGAGTGAAATCTGATTGGGGATTAGTCACTAGTGGCGTTCCACAAGGATCAGTTTTAGGCCCTCTCTTGTTCATAATTTACATTAATGACCTTGATGAAGGGATTACTAGTGACATGAGTAAGTTTGCTGATGATACAAAGATAGGCCGTATAATTCACTCTGAGGAGGATATCAATGAACTCCAGGACGATTTGAACAAATTAATGTCTTGGTCTGAGAAATGGCAGATGAAGTTTAATGTGGATAAGTGTAAGGTACTTGCCCTTGGTAATGAAAATAACCCTCGTAGCTATAATCTAGGTGAAGTAGAGCTTGGTCATACAGAATGTGAAAAGGACTTGGGAGTCATGGTAAGCAGAAATCTAAAGCCAAGACAGCAGTGCCTCAGTGTGCGCAACAAGGCCAACAGATTACTTGGATTTATCTCAAGAAGTATAAGTAACAGAAGTCCAAAAGTTATTTTACAGCTCTATACATCACTAGTGAGGCCTCATTTAGATTATGCTGCCCAGTTTTGGTCCCCTTACTACAGGATGGACATAGACTCATTAGAGAACATACAGAGAAGAATGACTAAAATGATTTACTGTGTAAGGAACCTCCCGTATGAAGATAGACTTAAAGCCTTAAATCTCCACTCTCTGGAGAGGCGTAGAATGAGGGGAGATATCATTGAAGTGTATAAGTGGATGACGGGCATAAACAAGGGAGACATTAATAAAGTACTGAGGGTGTCGAACCAGGTAAGAACAAGGAATAATGGATTTAAGTTGGATAAATTTAGATTTAGAAAGGACATAGGTAAGTACTGGTTTTCTAACAGAGTTGTAGATGCGTGGAACAGTCTTCCCAGTGGGGTGATAGAGGCTAGGACCTTGGGTAGCTTTAAGAAGAGACTGGACAAATATATGAGTGGGAGGGGCTGGGTTTGATTGGTGTTGGGGGTGCGGGAGTTGTTTCTTGAGTAGCTTTAGGTAGATGTCGTTTTGATAAGGACCTGCCTCGTATGGGCCAGTAGGCCTTCTGCAGTGTTCCTACATTCTTATGTTCTTATGTTCTTATGTTATGTTCTTATGTTCTGAATGTAAATTTCTCCAACTTGAAACAGTTACGGCTTGATAAAGCTTTGTAACTAGTTCAGCTATCATAAGAACATAAGAACATAAGAACGAAGGAACACTGCAGAAGGCCTACTGGCCCATGCGAGGCAGGTCCAAGTCTCCTACCGGCTTAAGCCAATGCACCCCACCTAGTCAGGTCAGGTCACATTGACTTAAGGGAGGAACACGGCAACCTACCTGTTAACACAAGCTATCAGGTCTAACTCACACCCACCCACATCTATTTTTAAAGCTACACAACGTTCTGGCCTCTATAACGGTTGTGATGAATGGTTTGAAAAACCGACAAGTTGAAGATTGAGACACTTATGCAGCATATGGGAATCTTTATTCAGGAAACGTTTCGCCACACAGTGGCTTCATCAGTCCAATACAAAGAGGAAGGCGTAAGGAGAGGAGGAGAATGAGGTAATCAGTCCCTCAACCTGGAGTCGATGTGTTCAACACTTGTTCAACCTTTGAACGAAGACCTACTTCGACTAGTGGATGGTACCACTATGACCCCGCCTCCATCTGCTTCACGTCACCTCACTACAGTATATAAGCCACGTCTACGGCCCTATGCTGTACATTCTACAAGATTGATGGACTGAACACATCGACTCCAGGTTGAGGGACTGATTACCTCATTCTCCTCCTCTCCTTACGCCTTCCTCTTTGTATTGGACTGATGAAGCCACTGTGTGGCGAAACGTTTCCTGAATAAAGATTCCCATATGCTGCATAAGTGTCTCAATCTTCAACTCTATAACGGTACTTGGGAGTTTGTTCCACTCATCCACAACTCTATTACCAAACCAGTACTTTCCTATATCCTTCCTGAATCTGAATTTTTCCAACTTAAAACCATTGCTGCGAGTCCTGTCTAGGCTAGATATTTTCAGCACACTATTTACATCCCCTTTATTTATTCCTGTCTTCCATTTATACACCTCAATCATATCCCCCCTAATTCTACGTCTTTCTAGAGAGTGCAGTTTCAGGGCCCTTAGTCTATCCTCATAGGGAAGGTTTCTGATACATGGGATCATCTTTGTCATCCTCCTTTGTACATTTTCCAGAGAATTTATATCCATTCTGTAATACGGTGACCAAAACTGTGCAGCATAATCTAAATGAGGCCTAACCAAGGATGTATAGAGTTGAAGAACAACCTGAGGACTCCTAATATTTATGCTTCTTGATATGAAGCCAAGGATTCTATTAGCTTTATTGCGAACACTTATGCACTGTTGTCTTGGTTTCAGATTACTGCTAACCAGAACTCCTAAATCTTTTTCGCAATCCGTAATATTAAGATCTACATTATTTAGTTTATATGTGGCATGGTTATTGTCCTGTCCAACATTTAGAACTTTGCATTTGTCTATATTAAACTGCATCTGCCACTTCTCCGACCACTGCATCAGTCTTGTGTGCTCGAATGTCCTCGTCAGAATGAATTCGACGGCCTATTTTGGTGTCATCGGCAAACTTGCCGATGTCGCTCTTTATGCCCTCATCTATGTCGTAGTAGGTTGGTAGACAGCAACCACCCAGGGAAGTACTACCGTCCTGCCAGATGACTGTGAAACAAAAACCTGTAACTGTTTTGCATGATGGTAGGATTGCTGGTTTTCTTTTTCTGTCTCATAAACACGCTAAGATAACAGGGATATCTTGCTACTCCTACTTACACTTTGGTCACACTTCACAGACACGCACATGCATATATATATATACATACATCTAGGTTTTTCTCCTTTTTCTAAATAGCTCTTGTTCTTTTTTTATTTCTTCTATTGTCCATGGGGAAGTGGAAAAGAATCTTTCCTCCGTAAGCCATGCGTGTCGTATGAGGCGACTAAAATGCCGGGAGCAATGGGCTAGTAACCCCTTCTCCTGTATACAATTACTAAAAAAGAGAAGAAGAAAAATTTTATAAAACTGGGTTGCTTAAATGTGCGTGGATGTAGTGCGGATGACAAGAAACAGATGATTGCTGATGTTATGAATGAAAAGAAGTTGGATGTCCTGGCCCTAAGCGAAACAAAGCTGAAGGGGGTAGGAGAGTTTCCGTGGGGGGAAATAAATGGGATTAAATCTGGAGTATCTGAGAGAGTTAGAGCAAAGGAAGGGGTAGCAGTAATGTTAAATGATCAGTTATGGAAGGAGAAAAGAGAATATGAATGTGTAAATTCAAGAATTATGTGGATTAAAGTAAAGGTTGGATGCGAGAAGTGGGTCATAATAAGCGTGTATGCACCTGGAGAAGAGAGGAATGCAGAGGAGAGAGAGAGATTTTGGGAGATGTTAAGTGAATGTATAGGAGCCTTTGAACCAAGTGAGAGAGTAATTGTGGTAGGGGACTTGAATGCTAAAGTAGGAGAAACTTTTAGAGAGGGTGTGGTAGGTAAGTTTGGGGTGCCAGGTGTAAATGATAATGGGAGCCCTTTGATTGAACTTTGTATAGAAAGGGGTTTAGTTATAGGTAATACATATTTTAAGAAAAAGAGGATAAATAAGTATACAAGATATGATGTAGGGCGAAATGACAGTAGTTTGTTGGATTATGTATTGGTAGATAAAAGACTGTTGAGTAGACTTCAGGATGTACATGTTTATAGAGGGGCCACAGATATATCAGATCACTTTCTAGTTGTAGCTACACTGAGAGTAAAAGGTAGATGGGATACAAGGAGAATAGAAGCATCAGGGAAGAGAGAGGTGAAGGTTTATAAACTAAAAGAGGAGGCAGTTAGGGTAAGATATAAACAGCTATTGGAGGATAGATGGGCTAATGAGAGCATAGGCAATGGGGTCGAAGAGGTATGGGGTAGGTTTAAAAATGTAGTGTTAGAGTGTTCAGCAGAAGTTTGTGGTTACAGGAAAGTGGGTGCAGGAGGGAAGAGGAGCGATTGGTGGAATGATGATGTAAAGAGAGTAGTAAGGGAGAAAAAGTTAGCATATGAGAAGTTTTTACAAAGTAGAAGTGATGCAAGGAGGGAAGAGTATATGGAGAAAAAGAGAGAAGTTAAGAGAGTGGTGAAGCAATGTAAAAAGAGAGCAAATGAGAGAGTGGGTGAGATGTTATCAACAAATTTTGTTGAAAATAAGAAAAAGTTTTGGAGTGAGATTAACAAGTTAAGAAAGCCTAGAGAACAAATGGATTTGTCAGTTAAAAATAGGAGAGGAGAGTTATTAAATGGAGAGTTAGAGGTATTGGGAAGATGGAGGGAATATTTTGAGGAATTGTTAAATGTTGATGAAGATAGGGAAGCTGTGATTTCGTGTATAGGGCAAGGAGGAATAACATCTTGTAGGAGTGAGGAAGAGCCAGTTGTGAGTGTGGGGGAAGTTCGTGAGGCAGTAGGTAAAATGAAAGGGGGTAAGGCAGCCGGGATTGATGGGATAAAGATAGAAATGTTAAAAGCAGGTGGGGATATAGTTTTGGAGTGGTTGGTGCAGTTATTTAATAAATGTATGGAAGAGGGTAAGGTACCTAGGGATTGGCAGAGAGCATGCATAGTTCCTTTGTATAAAGGCAAAGGGGACAAAAGAGAGTGCAAAAATTATAGGGGGATAAGTCTGTTGAGTGTACCTGGTAAAGTGTATGGTAGAGTTATAATTGAAAGAATTAAGAGTAAGACGGAGAATAGGATAGCAGATGAACAAGGAGGCTTTAGGAAAGGTAGGGGGTGTGTGGACCAGGTGTTTACAGTGAAACATATAAGTGAACAGTATTTAGATAAGGCTAAAGAGGTCTTTGTGGCATTTATGGATTTGGAAAAGGCGTATGACAGGGTGGATAGGGGGGCAATGTGGCAGATGTTGCAAGTGTATGGTGTAGGAGGTAGGTTACTGAAAGCAGTGAAGAGTTTTTACGAGGATAGTGAGGCTCAAGTTAGAGTATGTAGGAAAGAGGGAAATTTTTTCCCAGTAAAAGTAGGCCTTAGACAAGGATGTGTGATGTCACCGTGGTTGTTTAATATATTTATAGATGGGGTTGTAAGAGAAGTAAATGCGAGGGTCTTGGCAAGAGGCGTGGAGTTAAAAGATAAAGAATCACACACAAAGTGGGAGTTGTCACAGCTGCTCTTTGCTGATGACACTGTGCTCTTGGGAGATTCTGAAGAGAAGTTGCAGAGATTGGTGGATGAATTTGGTAGGGTGTGCAAAAGAAGAAAATTAAAGGTGAATACAGGAAAGAGTAAGGTTATGAGGATAACAAAAAGATTAGGTGATGAAAGATTGAATATCAGATTGGAGGGAGAGAGTATGGAGGAGGTGAACGTATTCAGATATTTGGGAGTGGACGTGTCAGGGGATGGGTCTATGAAAGATGAGGTGAATCATAGAATTGATGAGGGAAAAAGAGTGAGTGGTGCACTTAGGAGTCTGTGGAGACAAAGAACTTTGTCCTTGGAGGCAAAGAGGGGAATGTATGAGAGTATAGTTTTACCAACGCTCTTATATGGGTGTGAAGCGTGGGTGATGAATGTTGCAGCGAGGAGAAGGCTGGAGGCAGTGGAGATGTCGTGTCTGAGGGCAATGTGTGGTGTGAATATAATGCAGAGAATTCGTAGTTTGGAAGTTAGGAGGAGGTGCGGGATTACCAAAACTGTTGTCCAGAGGGCTGAGGAAGGGTTGTTGAGGTGGTTCGGACATGTAGAGAGAATGGAGCGAAACAGAATGACTTCAAGAGTGTATCAGTCTGTAGTGGAAGGAAGGCGGGGTAGGGGTCGGCCTAGGAAGGGTTGGAGGGAGGGGGTAAAGGAGGTTTTGTGTGCGAGGGGCTTCGACTTCCAGCAGGCATGCGTGAGCGTGTTTGATAGGAGTGAATGGAGACAAATGGTTTTTAATACTTGACGTGCTGTTGGAGTGTGAGCAAAGTAACATTTATGAAGGGATTCAGGGAAACCGGCAGGCCGGACTTGAGTCCTGGAGATGGGAAGTACAGTGCCTGCACTCTGAAGGAGGGGTGTTAATGTTGCAGTTTAAAAACTGTAGTGTAAAGCACCCTTCTGGCAAGACAGTGATGGAGTGAATGATGGTGAAAGTTTTTCTTTTTCGGGCCACCCTGCCTTGGTGGGAATCGGCCAGTGTGATAATAAAAAAAAAAAAAAAAAATAAAACTATGTCGTTTATGTAGATTGTGAACAGCAGGGGGCCCAACACTGACCCCTGTGGAACACCGCTCGTGCATTGCAGAGTCACTTGTTTGCACAGAACTGCTTAATGCCTCAAATGACGTAGTGGAAGTTTTAGCAGTAAAGGTCGAGAACCAAAACCTAGTCATTGTGGTAGTCTACAAGCCTCCGGATGCAACTTCCCAGCAATTCCAGGAACAGCTGTTAAAAATTGACCACTGTCTGGAAAATCTTCCAGCTCCTGCACCCAACATCTTGCTCCTGGGGGATTTCAACTTAAGGCACCTAAAATGGAGGAATATAGCAAATAATATTGTTGCAGTAATAACACCAGGAGGCAGCTCTGATGAAAACTCACACTCACACGAGCTTTTAAATCTCTGCACAAAATTCAATTTAAACCAGCAAATAATAGAGCCTACTAGACTGGAGAATACACTAGACCTCATATTCACTAACAATGATGATCTGATAAGAAATGTCACCATATCAAAAACAATATACTCAGATCACAACATAATTGAGGTTCAGACATGTATGCGTGGAGCCCCAGACCGACAAAATGAGACTAGTCACGAGGGAGCATTCACCAAATTCAACTTCAATAACAAAAACATAAAGTGGGACCAAGTAAACCAAGTCCTAACCGATATAAGCTGGGATGATATACTAAGCAACACAGACCCAAACTTATGCCTAGAACAGATTAACTCGGTGGCACTCGATGTATGCACAAGGCTTATTCCTCTAAGAAAAAGGAGGAGTAGATGTAAAATAGAAAGAGACAGGCGCTCCCTTTACAGGCGACGGAAAAGAATAACAGAGCGGCTAAAAGAGGTCAATATATCTGAAATGCGCAGGGAGACACTGGTCAGAGAAATAGCAAGCATCGAACTTAAGCTAAAAGAATCCTTTAGGAGTCAGGAATCGCGGGAAGAACTAAAAGCCATAAATGAAATCGAAAGAAACCCAAAGTATTTCTTCTCCTATGCCAAATCAAAATCGAGAACAACGTCCAGTATTGGGCCCCTACTTAAACAAGATGGGTCCTACACAGATGACAGCAAGGAAATGAGTGAGCTACTCAAGTCCCAATATGACTCAGTTTTTAGCAAGCCGCTAACCAGACTGAGAGTCGAAGATCAAAATGAATTTTTTATGAGAGAGCCACAAAATTTGATTAACACAAGCCTATCCGATGTTATCCTGACGCCAAATGACTTCGAACAGGCGATAAATGACATGCCCATGCACTCTGCCCCAGGGCCAGACTCATGGAACTCTGTGTTCATCAAGAACTGCAAGAAGCCCCTATCACGAGCCTTTTCCATCCTATGGAGAGGGAGCATGGACACGGGGGTCGTCCCACAGTTACTAAAAACAACAGACATAGCCCCACTCCACAAAGGGGGCAGTAAAGCAACAGCAAAGAACTACAGACCAATAGCACTAACATCCCATATCATAAAAATCTTTGAAAGGGTCCTAAGAAGCAAGATCACCACGCATCTAGAAATCCATCAGTTACACAACCCAGGGCAACATGGGTTTAGAACAGGTCGCTCCTGTCTGTCTCAAGTATTGGACCACTTCGACAAGGTCCTAAATGCACTAGAAGACAAAAAGAATGCAGATGTAATATATACAGACTTTGCAAAAGCCTTCGACAAGTGTGACCATGGCGTAATAGCGCACAAAATGCGTGCTAAAGGAATAACAGGAAAAGTCGGTCGATGGATCTATAATTTCCTCACTAACAGAACACAGAGAGTAGTCGTCAACAGAGTAAAGTCCGAGGCAGCTACGGTGAAAAGCTCTGTACCACAAGGCACAGTACTTGCTCCCATCTTGTTCCTCATCCTTATATCCGACATAGACAAGGATGTCAGCCACAGCACCGTGTCTTCCTTTGCAGATGACACCCGAATCTGCATGACAGTGTCTTCCATTGCAGACACTGCAAAGCTCCAGGCAGACATCAACCAAATCTTTCAGTGGGCTGCAGAAAACAATATGAAGTTCAACGATGAGAAATTTCAATTACTCAGATATGGTAAACATGAGGAAATTAAATCGTCATCAGAGTACAAAACAAATTCTGGCCACAAAATAGAGCGAAACACCAACGTCAAAGACCTGGGAGTGATCATGTCGGAGGATCTCACCTTCAAGGACCATAACATTGTATCAATCGCATCTGCTAGAAAAATGACAGGATGGATAATGAGAACCTTCAAAACTAGGGAGGCCAAGCCCATGATGACACTCTTCAGGTCACTTGTTCTATCTAGGCTGGAATATTGCTGCACACTTACAGCACCTTTCAAGGCAGGTGAAATTGCCGACCTAGAAAATGTACAGAGAACTTTCACGGCGCGCATAACGGAGATAAAACACCTCAATTATTGGGAGCGCTTGAGGTTCCTAAACCTGTATTCCCTGGAACGCAGGAGGGAGAGATACATGATTATATACACCTGGAAAATCCTAGAGGGACTAGTACCGAACTTGCACACGAAAATCACTCATTACGAAAGCAAAAGACTTGGCAGACGATGCACCATCCCCCCAGTGAAAAGCAGGGGTGTCACTAGCACGTTAAGAGACCATACAATAAGTGTCAGGGGCCCGAGACTGTTCAACTGCCTCCCAGCACACATAAGGGGGATTACCAACAGACCCCTGGCAGTCTTCAAGCTGGCACTGGACAAGCACCTAAAGTCAGTTCCGGATCAGCCGGGCTGTAGCTCGTATGTTGGTTTGCGTGCAGCCAGCAGCAACAGCCTGGTTGATCAGGCTCTGATCCACCAGGAGGCCTGGTCTCAGACCGGGCCGCGGGGGCGTTGGCCCCCGGAACTCTCTCCAGGTAAACTCCAGGTAAACTCTGATTTCTCCCCATTTATGCAAACTCTCTGCTGCCTATTTGTCAACCATGCCTCTATCCAGGAAAAAATTTCTCCTCCTATTCCATGTGCTTTAATTTTCCTCAATAGTCTCTGATGTGGGACCCTGTCAAAAGCCTTACTGAAGTCCATATACACAATATCATATTCATTACCATGATCTACCTCCTCAAATACCTTAGTGAAAAAAGTTAATAAATTCGTAAGGCAGGAACGCCCCTTTGTTAAACCATGCTGAGATTCGTTGATTAATTTATGCTTTTCAAGGTGGGGTCCAGCTCCTGGACCCATTATGTACCTCTGTAATCTTTTGACTACCGCCCACAGGATGTATATATTTTGGTAGAATTACCGATATGTAAAGTAAAAGGACACAAGTGCAACTAATGTGACATTTTATTGTGGCAACGTTTCGCTCTCCAGGAGCTTGACAAAGCTCCTGGAGAGCGAAACGTTGCCACAATAAATGTCACATTAGTTGCACTTAGGTCCTTTTACCTAACAGTATATCCTCGTAGTAAAGTTTTCTGATACATGGGATCATGTGTAAGAAAGGTATAAACTACCGACAACATGAAAGTTGAGACATGTGCAACATCTGGATATCTTTATTGTAGACGTTTCACCATCCAGTGGCTTTATCAGTACAGATTCTAGGACATAATTAGAGGACAGTAGAACTATATACAAAAGATGAGGTAATCAGTCCCTCAGCCTTGGAGTTAATGTTGACAGCATCGTGGCGGACGAGAATCTCCTCTCACATGGGATCATCTTTGTCATCCTCCTGTGTACGTTTTCCACCGCATTTATATCTGTTCTTTAATAGAGTGACGAGAAATGTGCAGCATCATCTAAATGAGGCCTAACCAACGATATATAGAGTTGAAGAACAACCTGAGGACTGATAAATTAGACACATGTGCAACACTTGGGTATCTTTAATGAGGAAAAGTTTGGCCACACAGTGGCTTCATCAGTCCATACAAAGGGGAATGGTGAAGAACAGGAGGAGTTTGAAGTAATGAGTTCCTCAGCCTTAAGTCGATGTAATCAGTCCATCATTCATGAAACGAATACAGCATATGTGCGTAGAAGTGACTTATATACTGTAGGTAGGAGAGGTGCAGCAGTCGTAGGTGGTATCACACTTGACAAATCGAAATGTGTGATACTACCCACGACTGCTTCACCTCACCTGTTTACAGTATATAAGCCACTTCTTCGTACATATGTTGTATTCCTTTCAAGACTGATGGACTGATTACATCGACTCAAGGCCGAAGGGCTGCCTCAAACTCCTCCTGTTCTTCACTATTCTCTGTATGGACTAATGAAGCCACTGTGTGGCGAAACGTTTCCTCACTAAAGATACCCAAGTGTTGCACATGTGTCTAATTTATCAACTTGTCGGTTCTCTGAACCATTTATCTACAAACCTGAGGACTCCTGATATGGAGCCAAGAATTCTATTTGCTTTATTTCGAATGCTTTTGCACTGTTGTCTCTGCTTTAGTTTACTGTTAACCATATTAGGATCTACATTATTTAGTTTATTAGTACCATGGTTATTTACCTTTCCAACGCTTAGAACTTTGCATTTGTCTATGTTAAACTGCATCTGCCACTTCACCGGCCACTGCACCAGTCTATTTAGATCTTCCTGCAGCACTAGATCTAGCGTCCTCGTCAGAATGAATTCGACGGCCTATTTTGGCGTCATCGGCAAAGTTGCTTATGTCGCTATTTATTCCCTCATCTATGTCGTTTATGTAAATTATGAACAACAAAGAGCCCAACACTGACCCCTGTGGAACACCGCTTGTGGTCTTCCCCCACTCTGATTTCTCCCCGTTTATGCAAACTCTCTGTTGCCTATTTGTCAGCCATGCCTCTATCAAGGAAAAAAAATTCTCTTATTCCGTGTGCCTCGACTTTCCTCAATAATCTCCGATGCGGGACTCTGTGTAAAAGCCTTACACTGTATCATATCCATTACTATGATCTACTTCCTCAAATGCCTTACTGAAAAAAGTTAGTAAATTCGTAAGACAGGAACGCCCCTTTGTAAAACCATACTGAAATTTGTTAATCAATTTATGTCTCTCAAGGTGGCTACGAATACTCTCATACACCATCATACAGGATGGTTATACTCTCACACACCATCATACAGGATGGTTATACTCTCATACACCATCATACAGGATGGTTATACTCTCATACGCCATCATACAGGATGGTTATACTCTCATACACCATCATACAGGATGGTTATACTCTCATACACCATCATACAGGATGGTTATACTCTCATACACCATCACACAGGATGGTTATACTCTCATACACCATCACACAGGATGGTTATACTCTCATACACCATCTTACAGGATGGTCTTCCCATCATACATAACATACAGAGAAGTTGGTGCAGTCTATGAGAAATCGAGGCTGGGTTGGCAACACAGTCGGCTCACACACTTGAGATGCCATACCTGGAGATACCTGGAGAGGGTTTCGGGGGTCAACGCCCCCGCGACCCGGTCTGTGACCAGGCCTCATGGTGAATCAGGGCCTGATCAACCAGGTTGTTGCTGTTGGCCGCATGCAACCCGACGTGCGAACCACAGCCCGGCTGATCAAGTACTGACTTTAGGTGCCTGTCCAGCGCCTTCATGAAGACAGCCAGGGGTCTATTGGTAATCCCTCTTATGTAAGCTGGAAGGCAACTGAACAGTCTCGGGCCTCTGACACTTATAGTGTTGTCTCTTATCGTGCTAGTGGCTCCCCTGCTTTTCATTGGGGGGATGTTGCATCGTCTGCCGAGTCTTTTGCTTTCATAGGGAGTGATTTTCGTGTACAAGTTTGATACTAATCCCTCTAGGATTTTCCAGGTGTATATAATCATGTATCTCTCCCGCCTGTGTTCCGGGGAGTACAGGTTCAGGAGCTTTAATCGTTCCCAGTAATTGAGGTGTTTTATCTCCTAACCAGCCTGATAAGAAGGGCAAAAAAATTGTATTATGAGAACAGATTATCCAACTTACAAGGTGATATAAAAAAGACCTGGAAAACCCTATCAGAAATTCTAGGAACAAAAAAGATATCACGAAATAGCGAAATAAAATTAGCAAAATCAGATGAACCCCAACTCCCACCAACAGAAACAGCAAACAGACAATGATTTCTTCTCCACTATAGGAAAAAACCTTGCCAATAAAATCCCAAGCTCAGATACCCCACCAAATGACTACCTCACTGGCAACTACCCGAACACACTGTTCCTAGCTCCGACTAACCCATACGAAGTCTCCCTTATTATCAACACACTAAAAAACAAGACAGGAGATTTAAATACCTTACCACCCTTTATATACAAAAAAATGTCACAGGTACTATCACCAATCATTGCAACACTCTTTAACAAATGCATTGAATCCTCCACCTTCCCTACAGTTCTCAAAATAGCAAGGGTCACCCCGATCCATAAAGGAGGAGACCAAACAGAGTTGAATAACTATAGGCCAATATCCAACTTACACCCTCTCTCAAAAATCTTCGAAAAATTAATTCATAAACGAATCTACTCCTACCTCATCTCCCAAAACATACTCAACCCCTGCCAATTTGGATTCAGGCCTAATAAAAATACTAATGATGCTATTATACACATGCTAGAACATATATACACTCCAATAGAGAAAAAAGAAGTCTCGCTGGGGATCTTCACTGACTTACGTAAAGCTTTTGATACAGTTGACCATGACTTGCTCCACATAAAATTGTCACACTACGGTACAAGAGGGCACTCCCTCTACTACCTCAAGTCATACCTCAGCAACAGAAGCCAATATGTGTACACAAATGGGGCAAACTCTTCCGCACAACCAATTACAGTTGGTGTCCCACAGGGAAGTGTCCTCGGCCCTCTTCTCTTTCTCATATACATAAATGACCTACCAAATGCTTCGCAATTACTCAAACCCACACTATTTGCAGATGACACTACATACGTCTTCTCTCACCCGAGTCCAGTCACGCTAGCCAATACTGTAAATACCGAATTACAGAAAATATCTACCTGGATGAGGACTAACAAACTTACACTAAACATTGACAAAACCTACTTCATTCAGTTTGGTAACAGAGCTACAGATGTACCTCTTAACATAACGATAAACGGATCACCTATCACAAAGCTAACAGAGGGAAAATTCTTAGGAATCCACCTTGATAATAGACTCAAATTTCATACACATATACAACAAATTTCTAAGAAAATTTCCAAGACTGTAGGCATACTATCGAAGATACGGTACAATGTTCCACAGTCAGCCCTCCTGGCCCTATATCACTCTCTTATATACCCCTATCTCACCTATGGAATTTGTGCATGGGGCTCAACAACAATTAACCATCTCAGACCACTAATTACCCAACAAAAGGCTGCAGTCAGAATGATAACAAATTCCCACTACAGGCGGCACACTCCACCAATATTCAAAACTCTAAACCTACTCACAATACAAAACATCCATACTTATTACTGCGCCTACTACATACATAGAACACTTAACTCTGACATAAACCCTCCCCTCAAACATCTCCTTACCAACCTCAACAGAACACATAACCATAACACTCTTTAATGTTCCTCGTGTCCATCTCACACTATGCAAAAACTCAATACACATAAAAGGCCCCAAAATCTGGAATTCATTACCTGTGAATATAATGTGTGTGTGTTAAAGATTAGCCGGTATTCTCCCGGCCCGGGCCTTGTCCAAGTGGTGGCCCGGCCTTGGCTCCCTCTTTAGGGAGTGTCTGAGACCTAAGTCTCCCATGGGAGGAGGCACAAGCACCTCCTCATCTTTGGGACCAACTGTCCCCAGGCCTAGCCACAAGCTAGGCCTCTCTGGTCTGCCATCCCCGCCCCAAGAGGGCTAATGGGAATGACAGTCTCATGAGCTAAAGGCTCGGGCTCAGGCACCTACCCTACCCTAGAAGGGTTAGGCATGGTATCGATGTGTGAATATAAAAGTTAGTTAGTTTAATATGTTTATTATGCACCCCATACCCATCCTGTGGGCGGTAGTCAAAAGATTACAGAGGTACATAATGGGTCCAGGGACTGGGCCTCAAAGTTTTGATAGCTGAGCAAGCCACAGAGGCAATGAACTCACAATTTACAAAGGTAATGAACTCACAATTTACAAAGGTAATGAACTCCAGGTAAGTCTAGTCACAATCATTACAAGTTACAAAGGTATTGTGAATATAAAAGAAACACTGTTTATCAATTCAAGACTTTTCTTAAAAACCACTTACTCACCCACAACTAAATAAATGCTGATTAACTGTAACTCATAAATGTATAACCTGTGACCCTATCAAACTGTTTTTTTTTTTTTTGTAATTACATTACCTAACAGAATACTCCATTCTCTTGAATGCTCAGTAACTCAGCAAGTATGCTACAAATTTGTACAACTTTAGTGTTCCTTACTTAAAATATTCATTTGTACTTCATGTTGTAATTTGTTTACTGTAATTTTAAGCCTGCCCATAATGGTCGGCATACAGGGGGCTTTTGGCTTGTACACTCAACCGCTGTATTTTTGTACAACTATGTATCGTGTCCAAATAATAAATAAATAAATAAATAAATAAATTATCCTGAGTTATCATAGATTATCCTGAATTGTGTTTGCGGGGGTCGAGACTCAACTCCTGGCCCCGCTTCCTGTGATGAAGTCGTGCGTATCAAGGCTTTCTCTGTTGTTGTAAATGTATTTGTGCTGGCATGCAGAGGTCAAGACCAAAATTACACTACCATAAACCATTCACAGGTTGTCGTAGATAAAATGAAATAACATACCTCTATGGGTTTGTTCATTCTGAACCTGGCCTGGTGCTTCCTTTCCTCACAATGGACGCTTCCTTTTTGTTCCTACTTGTTATGTGTTGGTGACCACTTGTGTATATACACAGACGTGGCAGTTGTGTTACACACACCTGCATGACTGTGGCAGATGTTCGTGGATACATAAACACAGTGCCATTATCCTCTGCGACTCGGGTTACACCTGGTTTACCCTGGCTGACTTTTATCTACGTTTTCTTTCTGGGTAGACCATTATATCGCAGGGTGGAGTATTTTGCTCGTCACGACCAACATCAAAACTCTGTGGTCCAGTCCCTGGACCCATTATGTACCTCTGTAATATTTTAACTACCCCCCACAGGATGGGTATGGGGTGCATAATAAACATATTAAACTAAAACAACATCTCTGCATAATTAAGTTTATTTAGGTACATGTACACGTAAGGACAATCATCATACATAGTTTAACATATGTATAAATTACCTAGGATAACCCCCAAAAAAGTCAAAGTAACTTATTACCATTGGGTTCCATATAATATCTTATTATATAACGAAGAGTTTATCATTTGGGCTTTTAATCACGTTGTTTATTACTGTATCAATAATACATTGTACTTAATGGAAACAAAGATTTTGATTTTGAATCCTGACACAAGTCTTGAATCACATGATGCCACGTAACTGGTTAAGTATCCGCTGACCTTCCCCAGCCAGGTTTCTCCCCCCTTTTTCTCACCCCAGGTTTCTCACCCATTGGGTGTTAATGAGGGTTTAAAATCTAACGACAGCACTAGGGTCATTATGGGGCCCGTTAGTACCCATGTCATCTAATAACATGTTCATTTTTCCACTATTATCTACCTTGTCCATAAATACTATTGCATTTTCTTTGTCTGTATCGTAAGGTGAAGTGTTGGATCTTAATTCATGGTATAACTTAACAAATCTTTGAGGACGATTGTGTTGTAGAGGTGTGAGCACAGTTCACATCTCTACAACATAATTGTTCTCAAAGATTTGTTAAGTTATACGAAGAATTAAGGAAAGATCCTGGACTTCACCTTACGAAACAGACAAAGCAAATGCCATAGTATATATGAACAAGGTAGATTATATTGGAAAAATGAAGATGTTATACAAATAACCCGCACATTAAAGAGAGAAGCCTACGACGACGTTTCGGTCCGACTTGGACAATTTACAAATGGTCCAAGTCGGACCGAAACGTCGTCGTAGGCTTCTCTCTTTTATGTGCGGGTTATTTGTGTATCGTTCCAGTCACGGTATTGTGCCTTTTTGTTATTTATGAACATGATATTAAGACGGGGGAACTTACGTGCCTCTTAAAACACTCATCATATATACAATGATCAAAATAAACCTCTATGTGTACATATCCTGTAAAACACAAAGAATCATGATACCCTTGAGGTTATTCCAAACGCTGTTAGATTACCTGGAGTATACCTGGAGAGAGCTTCAGGGGTCAACATCCCCGAGGCCCGGTCTGTGAGCAGGCGTCATGGTAGATCAGGACCTGATCAACCAGGCTGTTACTATTGCCTGCACGCAACCCGACGTACAAACCACAGCCCGGCTGACCAGGTACTGACTTTAGGTGCCTATCCAGCGCCTTCCTGAAAACAACCAGGGGTCTAGTGATAATCCCCCTTATGTATCCTGGGAGGTAGTTGAGTACACTGACATACAACACTATTGTGTTGTCTCTCAGTGTACTCGTGGCGCCCATACTTTTCATTGGGGGAATGTTGCATCTCCTGCCGAGTCTTTTGCTTTCACACGGATTGATTTTCATGTACAAGTTTGGTACTAATCCCTCTAGGATTTTCCAAGGGTTTATGACCATGGATCTCTCCCGCCTGCATTCTAGGTCAGCAATTTCACCTGCCTTGAAAGGTGCTGTTAGTGTGCAGCAATATTACAGCCTCGATATAACAAAAGACCTTAAGAGTGTCATCATGGGCTTGGCATCCCTAGTTTTGAAGGTTCTCATTATCCATCCTCTCATTTTTCTAGCAGATGCTATTAATACAATGTTGTGGTCTTTGAAAGTGAGATCCTCTAACATTTCCACTCCCAGGTCTTTTACATTAGTTTTTCGCTCTATTGTGTCGTTGAAATCTGTTTTATATTCTGATATAGCTTTAATTTCCTCACGTTTTCCATATCGGAGTAATTGAAATTTCTCATCATTGAACTTCATACTGCTTTCTGCACCGCATTTAAAGATTTGGCTGATGTCCGCCTGGAGGACACTGTCATGCAAATTCGGGTGTCATTTGCAAAGGAGGACACCTAATTAAATTTTTATTTCGAATAATATACAGATGGTTTAACACAAGTGCTAATTTATTCAGAGGTTTTGAAGGCAGATATACGAGTATATATACTTACATATTTAGTGTATCATATAAATGTAACCCAAGACAACTAAGTCTGACTTATTGCCAATGGAGTCTGTTTATGGTTCAGTGCAAAACGACTTTGAGAGGAAAATTAAACGGATGAGAGAGTTTTTTAGTTTAATATGTTTATTATGCACCACATACCCGTCCTGTGGGCGGTAGTCAAAAGATTACAGAGGTACATAATTGGTCCAGGGACTGGACTCCAAAGTTTTGATAGCTGAGCAAGTTACAGAGGTAATGAACTCACAATTTACAAAGGTAATGAACTCACAATTTACAAAGGTAATGAACTCACAATTTACAAAGGTAATGAACTCCAGGTAAGTCTGGTCGAGAGAAAAGTGTATATTTCGTTTTCACTTGCAGCCCCTCTTCAGCAGATGAGAATATTAATGACAGAGGCTTAAGTATACAAATCTATCTCACTTGTCTCATGTTTCTCTCCCAGATGTTTCACAATTTACTTCAGTCATTTTATTGTAAGCATCTTTAGGATTATTTAACCCGAGGTAATCCAAAGTAACCCGAGGTAATCCAAAGTAACACGAGGTAATCCAAAGTAAGACAAGGTAATCCAAAGTAAGACAAGGTAATCCAAAGTAACACAAGGTAATCCAAAGTAAGATAAGGTAATCCAAAGTAACACAAGGTAATCCAAAGTAACACAAGGTAATCCAAAGTAACACGAGGTAATCCAAAGTAATACAAGGTAATCCAAAGTAACACGAGGTAATCCAAAGTAATACAAGGTAATACAAAGTAACACAAGGTAATCCAAAGTAACACAAGGTAATCTAAAGTAAAACGAGGTAATCAAAATTAACACAAGGTAATCCAAAGTAACACAAGGTAATCCAAAGTAACACAAGGTAATCCAAAGTAACACAAGGTAATCCAAAGTAACACAAGGTAATCCAAAGTAACACGAGGTAATCCGGTAAATCCAAGTATTGTGGCTTATTTCCATTTGTTCCTAAAGCATGTTTAATATAATTATTTCCGTCTCCAGGGTTATAATTAATCCATCTAACATGTACAGCACCAGTTAGTTAAGGTTATAATTAATCCATCTAACATGTACAGCATCAGTTAGTTAAGGTTATAATTAATCCATCTAACATGTACAGCATCAGTTAGTTAAGGTTATAATTAATCCATCTAACATGTACAGCATCAGTTAGTTAAGGTTATAATTAATCCATCTAACATGTACAGCATCAGTTAGTTAAGGTTATAATTAATCCATCTAACATGTACAGCACCAGTTAGTTAAGGTTATAATTAATCCATCTAACATGTACAGCACCAGTTAGTTAAGTACCAATTAACAAAAATGACTATATCCACGACCATAATTTTTAAAGGGGTGGACTGGTAAGCCAGCGGAAGGATAGATAAGATTTTGCTGGGATTAGCCACCCAGGATAACGCAAGAAAGTCAGTGCGTCATCGAGGGACTGTCTTATTTCCATTGTGGTCCTCAATCTTGTCCCCCAGGATGCCACCCACAACAGTCGACTAACACTCAGGTACCTACTTGCTAGGTGAACAGGACAACAGGTGTAAGGAAACGCGTCGAAATGTTTCCACCCCGTCGGGAATCGAACCCAGTCCCTCAGCGTGTGAAGCGAGTGCTTTGCCATCCAGGCCACGGTCAGATGACCAAAAAGCTCCAGCTGTGGGTCATCATGTGACTAAGACCCGCGTCAGAAAACACTTGTCCTGTTTCCCGACGAACCTTACCTAACCTAACCAACTATTCAGTAATACTTTAATACCTAACGTAACATGCATCAAAGTGTATATGCACTCTGTATATACACTGTATACACACTGAGACATGCACCTCTCAGTGTATATACACTGAGACATACACATATTAGTGTATATACACTGAGACATACACCTCTGAATGTATATACACTGAGACATACACCTCTGAGTGTATATACACTGAAACATACACCTCTGAATGTATATACACTGAGACATACGCCTCTGAGTGTATATACACTGAAACATACACCTCCGAGTGTATATACACTGAGACATACACCTCTGAATGTATATACACTGAAACATACACCTCCGAGTGTATATATCGTGTGGTAGAGGTAGCAAGGAGAGATGATCAGCACACACCACTGTGAGTAACAACACTCCCTGGGGATTATAAGTCCTGACGAGAGACAAGATTAATGACTGGACAAAAAAAAAATGTATTGACGAGGCTAGCGGCGTAGGTGGGTGAAAACAGCAGCCCTGAGTCATGTTATCCTCACAACCGAATATACCTGGGTGCGATTTACTGGCTAATTCAGGCTTGAGGGCAAGTTTCCCTATACCTGCTGTCCCTGTTTATCTAGCGTTAAATAGGTACCTGGGTGTTTGTCTCCTTACACTTACTGCCCCTGTGTACTCACCTATATGTGAATATACAGGGGCAAGCAAGGGTTAGATAAGCACCCAGGTACCTATTTAATGCTAGATAACCTTTCAGATCTAAATGAGATGAGTTCTTCAGTTCTATGCTTGACTGATATCTGGAATGCCTGGAGTATACCTGGAGTATACCTGGAGTATACCTGGAGAGGGTTTCGGGGTACCTCCGCGACCCGGTCTGTGACCAGTCCTCGCGGTGAAGCAGAGCCCCATCAACCAGGCTGCTACTGCTCCCCTCACGCAAACCGACGTACGAACCACAGCCCGGTTGTTCAGGTACAGACTTTAGGTGCCTGTCCAGTGCCTTCTTAAAGACAGCCAGGGGCCTACTGGTAATTCCCTTTATGTAGGCTGGGAGGCAGTTGAACAGTCTTGAGCCCCGGACACTTATTGTGTTCTCTCAGTGTACTCGTGGCGCCCCTGCTTTTCATCGGGGGAATGTTGCATCTCCTGCCGAGTCGTTTGCTTTCATAGGGAGTGATTTTCGTGTGCAGGTTTGGTACCAATCCCTCCAGGACCTTCCAAGTGTATATTATCATGTATCTCTCTCGCCTGCGTTCCAAGGAATACAGATCAACCGTTCCCAGTAATTTAGGTGCCTTATCGTGCTTATATGTGCCGTGAAAGTTCTTTGTACATTCTCCAGCTCTGCAATGTTTTGAAGTTTTGGCGGTAAAGATTGAAAATCAAAACCTTGTCATTGTGGAGGCATACAAGCCTCCAGATGCAACTTCCCAGCAATTCCAGGAGTAGCTTTTGACCACTGTCTGGAAAATCTCCCAGCTCCTGCCCCAAACATCTTACTACTAGGAGATTTCAACCTGAGACACCTAAAATAGAGAAGTATAGCAAACAATGCTTTAGCAGAGATCACCTCGGGAGGCAGCTCAGATGAAAATTCACACACACACGAACTATTAAATCTCTGCACCAAATTCACCTTAAACCAGCAAATATTAGAGCCTAAAAAATACGCTGGACCTCATCTTCGCTAACAACGACGATCTGATACGTAATATAACGGTATCAAAGACAACACATTCAGATCACAACATAATAGAGGTACAGACATGTATGCACAGGGCTTCTTAACAGCAAAATGTGAGCAGTCATGAAGGTCTCTTCTTGAAATTTAATTTCAATAACAAAAACATACAATGGGATCAAGGAAACCATTTCCTAATTGAAACAAGCTGGGAAGATATCCTAAACAACATGGATCCGAACACATGCCTTGAAAAAAATGAATTCTGTAGTTCTTGAGATCTGCTCAAGACACATTCCATTAAGAAAAAGAAAGATAAGATGTAAACTAGAAATATAAAGTCGCTCCCTATACAGACGAGGGCGATGAGTCACAGAGCTGCTGATATATATGAAATACGAAGGGAGGCACTAGTCAAGGAAATTGCAAATATCGAACTTAAGCTGAAGGAATCTTACAGGAGACAAGAATGACAGAAAGAACTAAAAGCCATAAACGAAACTGAAAAAAAACTTCTTCTCTAATGCCAAATCCAAGGGAAAAACAACATCCAGTATTAGGCCCCTGCTTAGACGAGATGGGCCATACACAGATGACAACCAAGAAATGAGTGAGATACAAAAGTGCCAATATGACTCAGTGTTCAGTGAGCCACTGCCCAGACTAAGGGTCGACAATCCAAATAAATTCTTTATGAACGAAACCCAAAATTTGGTCATCTCAAAAATCTCGAATATATTATTCAAACTCCACAAGACTTTGAAGAGGCAATAAATGAAATGCCCATGCACTCTGTCCCAGGCCCAGACTCATGGAACTCCGTGTTCACCAAGAACTGCAAGAAGCCCCTATCGCGTGCCTTCAGCATTTTATGGAGAGGGAGCATGGACACAGGGGTCATCCCACACTCACTAAAAACAACAGACATAGTCCCACTCCACAAAGGTGGCAGTAAAGCAACTGCAAAGAACTACAGACCGATAGCACTAACATCCCATATCATAAAAGTCTTTGAGAGGGTTCTAAGAAGCAAGATCACCAACCATCTAGATACCCATCAATTACACAACCCAGGGCAACACGGGTTTAGAGCAGGTCGCTCCTGCCTGTCCCAGCTACTGGAGCACTATGACAAGGTCCTGGATGCTGTAGAGGATAAACAAAATATTGATGTGGTGTACACAGACTTTGCAAAAGCTTTCGACAAGTGTGACCATGGTGTAATAGCACACAAAATGCGTGATAAAGGAATAACGGGAAAAGTTAGTAGATTGATCTATAATTTCCTGACAAATAGAACACAAAGAGTAATAGTAAACAGAGTAAAGTCCCAGGCAGCAACGGTAAAAAGCTCTGTTCCACAAGGCACAGTACTCGCTCCCATTCTATTTCTCATCCTCATTTCTGACATAGACAAAGATGTAAGCCATAGCTCCGTGTCTTCCTTTGTGGATGGCACCCGGATCACCATGGCAGTGACCTCCATCGAAGACACCGCGAGACTCCAAGCGGACATCAACCAAATCTTCGAATGGGTCTCTCAAAACAATATGATGTTCAACGAGGAGAAATTTCAACTACTCAGACATGGGAAACTTGAGGAAATTAAAAATATATCAGGGTATACGACAAATTCTAATCATACAATAGAGTGGAAAAGTAATGTAAAGGACCTGGGAGTGATAATGTCAGAGGATCTAACCTTCAAAGACCACAACAATGTATCTACCTCATCTGCTAGGAAAATGATAGGATGGATAATGATAACCTTCAAAACTAGGGACGCCAAGCCCATGATGATTCTCTTCAAAGAGCTTGTTCTCTCTAGGCTGGAATACTGCTGTAAACTGACCCCCCTTCCCAATTCAAGGCTGGCGACATTGCAAACCTGGAGAGTGTACAAAGGACTTTCGCGGCACACATAAGTACCATAAGGCACCTAAATTATTGGGTTGAAGATCCTTGATCTGTATTCCTTGGAACGTAGGCGAGAGAGATACATGATAATATACACCTAGAAGGTCCTGGAGGGATTGGTACCAAACCTGCACACGAAAATCATTCCCTATGAAAGCAAAACACTCGGCAGGAGATGCAA
This sequence comes from Cherax quadricarinatus, assembly GCF_038502225.1. Lineage (NCBI taxonomy): Eukaryota > Metazoa > Arthropoda > Malacostraca > Decapoda > Parastacidae > Cherax > Cherax quadricarinatus. The sequence continues at coordinate 14,445,700 of NC_091356.1, read as the reverse complement.
CATTCTCCCGATGAAAAGCAGGGGCGCCACGAGTACACTGAGAGACAACACAATAAGTGTCCGGGGCCCAAGACTGCTTAAGTGACTCTCAGCCTACATAAGGGGAATTACCAGTAGACCCCTGACTGTCTTTAAGAAGGCACTGGACAGGCACCTAAAGTCAGTACCTGACCAACCGGGCTGTGGTTCGTACGTCGGGTTGTGTGCGGCCAGTAGTAACAGCCTGGTTGATCAGACCCTGATCCACTATGAGGCCTGGTCTCAGACCGAGCCGCGGGGGCGTTGACCCCCGAAACCTTGTCCAGGTAAACTCCAGGCTCACTATAATACACCATACAACGTTATGAAGCGTCAAATACACTTCCTCCACCAGAGCTTCAGCACTTCCAGGAATACCACGAGAAAATATTAATCTCTGAAGGATAATTTTAGTCCTATGAAACTAAGTGTGGTGTGGCGGAGCGTTGACGCCACTCAGAGATGTGCTCAGTTGTTAGATTTAAGGTCGATAGAGTATAGTAAGTGCTATTAAAGGCTCAGTCCAGCTAGTTCTATGGTATTAGTAATGCTGACAAACTTTTATTCCCTAAAATAAGAGTTAAGCCCTGAGTGCACATGCAATGAGAGATATAACAAACCATACCACGGGCGGGGATAGAACCCGCGATCAGAGAGTCTCAAAACTCCAGATATACATGTTGATGTTCACTGGTCTTCCCAGGGTTAATACCAAGATAAATCAGGAAAGCCAAACACACTGGCGCATTTTCGATGGGATCCCTAAATTCTTTCCCTGGATGTTACTCTCAACGGTTGACTGACTTTACTGCTAGATTAAAAGAGGAGTCACCTGCACGACCTATGAGTCAAGCAAGTAATAATAACCTCAGTTCTTCAGGGAGGAAAACTTAGAAACTGTTGTAGCTAGTGAACCTCACTGACCTGCTGAAGTCTCTCAGCTTAGGTTGAAACATTTCAGCACTGACTTTCTTGGGTTATCCCGGGTGGCTAGCACTCTCCTGGGTTAAAAATTCCAGCAAATCTTATCTTAGCCACGGCAGTTTTCATCATTTATTCCTGGTGGAGCCAGCTACTGTGACTCACCCATGACATCTGAGCTACACTGCTACTCCACCCTGAATCATCTTTGACATGTGAAGTGTAATTAAGGATGGATATGAATAACTCTCTCAGAAAATGTCTTACTCAGCACCAGTATCCTGACGAAGCTCTTTCCTGACTCACCCGTCCAGCTCTTAAACTCTTGTAATCTTTGGAATGCGCAGAGGAAGTCTAATATCTCTTAGACTGTGCAGACAAGTGTGTATATAAAATGTATATATTATAGATAGTTTAATATGTTTATTATGCACCCCATACCCATCCTGTGGGTGGTAGTCAAAAGATTACAGACGTACCTAAAATGGAGGAATATAGGAAATAATGTTGTTGCAGTAATAACACCAGGAGGCAGCTCTGACGAGAACTCACACACACACACACGAGCTTTTAAATCTCTGTATAAAATTCAACTTAAACTAGCAAACAATAGAGCCTACTAGACTGGAGAATACACTAGACCTCATCTTCACTAACAATGATGATCTGATAAGAAATGTCAGCATATCAAAAACAATATACTCAGATCACAACATAATTGAGGTTCAGACATGTATGCGCGGTGCCCCAGACCGACATAATGAGATTAGTCACGAGGGAGCATTCACTAAATTCAACTTCAATAACAAAAACATAAAGTGGGACCAAGTAAACCAAGTCCTAATCGATATAAGCCGGGAAGATAGACTAAGCAACACAGACCCCAACTTATGCCTAGAACAGATTAACTCTGTGGCACTCGATGTATGCTCAAGGCTTATTCCTCTAAGAAAAAGGAGGAGTAGATGTAAAATAGAAAGAGACAGGCGCTCCCTTTACAGGCGATGGAAAAGAATAACAGAGCGGCTAAAAGAGGCCAATATATCTGAAATGCTTAGGGAGACACGGGTCAGAGAAATAGCAAACATCGAAATAAAGCAAAAGGAATCTTATAGGAGTGAGGAATCGCGGGAAGAGCTAAAAGCCATAAATGAAATCGAAAGAAACCCAAAGTATTTCTTTTCTTATGCCAATCAAAGTCGAGAAGAACATTCAGTATTGGGCCCCTACTTAAACAAGATGGGTCCTGCACAGATGACAGCAAGGAAATGAGTGAGCTACTCAAGTCCCAGTATGACTCAGTTTTTAGCAAGCCGCTAACCAGACTGAGAATCGAAGATCAAAATGAATTTTTTATGAGAGAGCCACAAAATTTGGTTAACACAAGCCTATCCGATGTTATCCTGACGCCAAATGACTTCGAACAGGCGATAAATGACATGCCCATGCACTCTGCCCCAGGGCCAGACTCATGGAACTCTGTGTTCATCAAGAACTGCAAGAAGCCCCTATCACGTGCTTTTACCATCCTATGGAGAGGGAGCATGGACACGGGGGTCGTCCCACAGTTACTAAAAACAACAGACATAGCCCCACTCCACAAAGGGGGCAGTAAAGCAACAGCAAAGAACTACAGACCGATAGCACTAACATCCCATATCATAAAAATCTTTGAAAGGGTCCTAAGAAGCAAGATCGCCACCCCTCTAGATACCCATCAATTACACAACCCAGGGCAACATGTTTAGAGCAGGTCGCTCCTTCTGTCCCAACTACTGAATCACTACGACAAGGTCCTAGATGCACTAGAAGGCAAAAAGAATGCAGATGTAATATATACAGACTTTGCAAAAGCCTTCGACAAGTGTGACCATGGCGTAATAGCGCACAAAATGGTGCTAAAGGAATCACAGGAATAGTTGGTAGATGGATCTATAATTTCCTCACAAACAGAACACAAAGAGTAGTAGTCAACAGAGTAAAGTCTGAGGCAGCTACGGTGAAAAGATCTGTTCCACAAGGCACAGTACTCGTTCCCATCTTGTTTCTCATCCTCATATCTGACATAGACAAGGATGTCAGCCACAACACCGTGTCTTCCTTTGCAGATGACATCCGAATCTGCATGACAGTGTCTTCCATTGCAGACACTGCAAGGCTCCAGACGGACATCAACCAAATCTTTCAATGGGGTGCAGAAAACAATATGAAGTTCAACAATGAGAGATTTCAATTACTCCGATATGGTAAACATGAGGAAATTAAAACTTCATCAGAGTACAAAACAAATTCTGGCCACAAAATAGAGCGAAAAACCTACGTCAAAGACCTGGGAGTGATCATGTCTGAGGATCTCACCTTCAAGGACCATAACATTGTATCAATCGCATCTGCTAGAAAAATGACAGGATGGATAATGAGAACCTTCAAAACTAGGGATGCCAAGCCCGTGATGACACTCTTCAGGTCGCTTGTTCTATCTAGGCTGGAATATTGCTGCACACTAACAGCACCTTTCAAGGCAGGTGAAATTGCTGACCTAGAAAATGTACAGAGAACCTTCACGGCGCGCATAACGGAGATAAAACACCTCAATTACTGGGAGTGCTTGAAGTTCCTGAACCTGTACTCCCTGGAACGCAGGCGGGAGAGATACATGATTATATACACATGGAAAATCCTAGAGGGACTAGTACCGAACTTGCACACGAAAATCACTCACTACGAAAGCAAAAGACTCGGTAGTCGATGCAACATCCCCTCATTGAAAAGCAGGGGTGTCACTAGCACGTTAAGAGACCATACAATAAGTGTCAGGGGCCCGAGACTGTTCAACTGCCTCCCAGCACACATAAGGGGGATTACCAACAGACCCCTGGCAGTCTTCAAGCTGGCACTGGACAAGCACCTAAAGTCGGTTCCTGACCAGCCGGGCTGTGGCTCGTACGTTGGTTTGCGTGCAGCCAGCAGCAACAGCCTGGTTGATCAGGCTCTGATCCACCAGGAGGCCTGGTCACAGACCGGGCCGCGGGGGCGTTGACCCCCGGAACTCTCTCCAGGTAAACTCCAGGTACGTAATGGGTCCAGGGACTGGACTCCAAAGTTATGATAGTTGAACATGTTACTGTGGTAATGAACTATTTATATACTTATATAGTAGTCAGATATTTATGTAGACATGAATTAGGTACACAATGATGCGCACACACACACACACACACACACACACACACACACACACACACACACACACACACACACACACACACACAAGTTTAATTGGTAATGCATTATTTACAGTGGCCAGAGTCAGGGTATTTCTAAACACCAGCAATTTGAAAAAGTTGAATGTAGGCTCGGTCAGCTTCGTCAGGAAACAGGACAAATATTTCCTGATGATGACACGTCATTGGAGCTTTTGGTCATCTGATCGAGTCCTTCGTCTGGCTTATCGGTCCACCACTTTAGAAATTAAGGTCATAGTTATAACCATTTAATTAAAAAAAAAAAGTCGTGTTTACATTTTTTTTGCACTGACAAAAATAATCAAAACAGTTTTCGAATTTGAAACTGTTTTGCCTATTGAAAGGTAATATATATTTTAACATTAAATTTTACAGCTACTTGTCGTTTTAATAATATATTGGTTAAATTAGGATGTTATATATTACGTAACTTGACGCACTCAGGTGCTGCCAGAGTGGAAGACCTGAAGTATGGAGAGGGAGTCATTTAAATATATTATGTAGAAAACATACACACACACACACACACACACACACACACACACACAGTCATAGAGTTGTAAGGCAGTGGAATAGCCTAGAAAATGACGTAGTGGAGGCAGGAACCATACACAGTTTTAAGACGAGGTTTGATAAAGCTCATGGAGCGGGGAGAGAGAGGGTCTAGTAGCAACCGGTGAAGAGGCGGGGCCAGGAGCTAGGACTCGACCCCTGCAACCACAAATAGGTGAGTACACACACACACACACACACACACACACACACACACACACACACAAAGACCAGGCGATCAGGCTGAGGAAAGAAAGTGGGGTACTCACCAGAAGCGATCAAGAGGTATGTGAGGAGCTCAACAAGAGATTTAAGGAAGTATTTACAGTGGAGACAGGAAGGCCACTGGGTGGACAGAACAGAGGGGGACGCCAACAAGGAATATACCAACAAGTGCTAGATGGCATACACACAACTGAGGAGGAGGTGAAGAAGCTGGTAAAGGATCTTGATACCTCAAAAGCAATGGGACCAGACAACATCTCCCCGTGGGTCCTTAGAGAGGGAGCAGAAATGCTGTGTGTGCCACTAACAACAATCTTCAGCACATCCCTTGTAACTGGGCAACTACCTGAGGTATGGAAGATGGTAAATGTAGTACCCATATTTATAAAAGGAGACAGAAAAGAGGCACTAAACTATAGACCAGTGTCACTGACGTGCATAGTATGCAAAGTAATGGAGAAGATTATCAGGAGGAGAGTGGTGGAGCACCTGAAACGGAACAAGAGTATAAATGCCATCCAGTACAGATTTATGGAAGGCAAATCCTGTGTCACAAAGCTACTGGAGTTTTATGATAAAGTAACAGAAGACACGAGAGAGAGGGGTGGGTTGATTGCATCTTCTTGGACTGCAAGAAGGCCTTCGACACAGGTCCTCACAGGAGATTGGTGCAGAAGCTAGAGGATCAGGCGCATATAACAGTAAGGGCGCTGCAATGGATCAGAGAATACCTGACAGGGAGACAACAATAAGTCATGGTATGTGATGAGGTATCACAGTGGGCACCTGTGATAAGCAGGGTCCCACCGGGGTCGGTCCTAAGACCAGTGCTATTTCTGGTATATGTGAATGGCATAATGGAAGGGTTAGAGTCAGAAATGTCCCTGTTCGCAGATGATGTTAAGTTTATGAGGAGAATTAAATCAGATGAGGATCAGGTAGGACTCCAAAGAAACCTGGACAGGCTGGATGCCTGGTCCAGCAACAGGCTTCTCGAATTTAACCCCGCCAAATGTAAAGTCATGAAAATCGGGGAAGGGCAAAGAAGACCGCAGACAGAGTATAGGCTAGGTGGCCAAAGACTGCAAACCTCGCTCAAGGAGAAAAATCTTGGGGTGAGTATAACACCAAGCACGTCTCCGGAAGCACACATCAACCAGATAACTGCTGCAGCATATGGGCGCCTGGCAAACCTGAGAATAGCGCTCCGACACCTTAGTAAGGAATCGTTCAAGACACTGTACACCGTGTACGTCAGGCCCATACTGGAGTATGCAGCACCAGTTTGGAACCCGCACTTGATCAAGCACGTCAAGAAATTAGAGAAAGTGCAAAGGTTTGTGACAAGGTTAGTTCCAGAGCTAAGGGGAATGTTATATTAAGAAAGGTTGAGGGAAATCAGCCTGACGACACTGGAGGACAGGAGGGTTAGGGGAGACATGATAACAACATACAAAATACTGCATGGAGAAGACAAGGTGGACAGAGACAGGATGTTCCAGAGAGGGGACAAAGAAACAAGGGGTCACAGTTGGAAGTTGAAGACCCAGATGAGTCAAGGGATGTTAGGAAGTATTTCTTGTCATAGAGTAGTCAGGAAGTGGAATAGCCTAGCAAGTGATGTAGTGGAGACAGGAACCATACATAGCTTTATGATGAAGTATGATAAAGCTCATGGAGCAGGGAGAGTGAGGACCTAGTAGCACTCAGTGAAGAGGCGGGGCCAGGAGCTGAGTCTCACACATACACACACACACACACACACACACACACACACATACACACACCCACACACACACACACCCACACACACACACAAACACACACACACACACACACACATACACACACCCACACTCACACACACACACACACACACACACACACACACACATGCACTAGAAGTAGTACACACTTGGTCTACAGTAATGATTAACCACACTCGTATAATAGACAGGTAATACTTCATTTTCTTTACTAACGTTTAGTAGTTCATATATATATATATATATATATATATATATATATATATATATATATATATATATATATATATATATATATATATATATATATATATTTATATATATATTTATATATATATATATATATATATATATATATATATATATATATATATATATATATATATATATATATATATATATATATTGTTTTTAAGAATGTGTTACCTGGAGTTTTTAATGTCATTATGTTAACTATATCCATATTGTGATTAAATTAAAAATCTGCTGCAAACTGCACAAATTTACTTAACAATAAACATATGTATTAATAGTCGTGAGACAGAATGGCTAATCACTAGAATGAAATAATATCCATTATCAGAATCACATGTAAGAATCACAAGAGGTTATTAATGGTGTAGCAGATAGGTTCACCCTCTGGATTGTACGTGCAAAGTGCCAGCTCAGACAGATACGTGGATTATTAAATATCATTCCTAAAAATATGCCCTGAAACTATCTACGATAAGTATATTTTCAGAATACTGAAACATAGTCATTACGTTGATTCGGAGGTTGGTATGATTCACTGGTACAGGTACTAACTCTCCTGCCTTAATCATCATCCTACACATCCTAAAGTCAAATGACTAGTGAGAGCCTCTTTGAGCTCCTCAGTAACGTGACATATGTGAGATGGAGAAGGATAAGTGTTTATAACACGTGATGTGTCACACATTCAGGGTGTTAGCAAGCACTGACCACTGATGTTTACAGTCAGTAAGCAAGGTGTTGAGGAGGAAGAAGGTGACTTGTAGCCTCCAGTTATCTTCTGCTCCGACTGCCATCTAGGTACATTCCACTAGACTGCTCTGCCCTTCTAGAAAATTGCAAAATTAGCTGTCTGAATATCTATCACCACCAGCGTTCCTGCGTCGCACCTCTAGCAAGTTGCAAGTTAAGCAATCTAACCATCTAGTGTCGTCAGTGTTCCTGCCACCCACTCTTAGAGAAGTTACAATCTTAGAAATCTACCAAACTACTTCAGTCAGTGCTTCCCTGATTCACGACCCGGAATAAAAGGTATGTGTCGAGACTGAGGAGAATGTAAGGGTTAAATGCAGCTATTAGAAATACGGCACTGTAAAGCGGCTTCCAGTTTGATGTTATATTAAGGTGAAATCTACACAGTGACGTAGGTCTTGTTCTCTCGCAGCTCATCCTGTGAGCTTTAGTTTATTTAGTTTATTCCGCTGAGGCGGAACGTATGGGCATTCCTGTAACACCAAGTAAAATAAGTCACACTGCATGATCTCCATGGGTTATTATATTAATGGTAAACAGTATCAACAAGCTGACGAGGTGGACATATGTGCAGGATCTGGGTATCTATTTTGTAGGCGTTTCGCCAATTAGTGGATTTATCAATACAGTACAGGGCCATAAAATGAAGACTGTAGAAATAGAGATGATGAGTTTCTCAGCCTTGAAGAATAATATACAGAAGATAGTGGTAGATGAGGTAATCAGTCCCTCACAAATTCATCAAGGACTAGCCTTGATGAATTTGTGTTATCAGAAACCGACATTAAGAATGCGAAGAATGTTTTCTTCAACTGTTGTGTGGTAAAAATGGCAAGGTTACTGAGTTGTGGATCTGGCACAAGAATGTAGATTTTAATTAATGATAACAATTAACTTTATCTCAGTAGTGGTAATTGCTGTTCTTAAACTCGTTTCACTTTTATAATAAGATGGTATACTGTACTTCTTATATGTTTTGGTTTACTCTAACTTTGAGTAAATAAGGTTACAGCTACGCAGAGAATTCAATAATAAGGTAAAAGGACCCCAATGGAAATAAGTCACTCTTGTCTGACTTTTTTGGGTTATCCCAGGTTCTCTACACATATGCTGCTATGTATGATAATTCTATGTAACTGTATTTGTGTATACCTGAATAAACTTACTTACTTATTAATCTTATTTTATTCTACACACTATACCCATATGTGATAGTCAGTCAGTATTCATGATGATAAGGGTGGAAATCATGTTGATCTTGTGGGGAAGAAATTGGTCAGAAGGTTACAGAGGTACATAATGGGTCCAGGAACATAGACTAAACACTCTATTAGCAAGAAATTGATAAAATCCCTGATGGATGATGCGTCTTCACAAATAAGATGCTATAACCTACAAACTGTCTTACACACACAAATTCTGTTGGCTGTGAAAGATACTCTAGCAGTCAAGTTTTTACCAGAATAACAGAAGTACATAATTAGTGAACTCTATTATGTGAGCATACCTGGAGAGGGTTTCGGGGGTCAACGCCCCCGCGATCCAGTCTGTGACCAGGCCTCATGGTGGATCAGGGCCTGATCAACCAGGCTGGATGAGGAAGGATATTCAATATATTACAGAGAACTGAATAAAGGTGCTATGTTAATTAACAAACTACAGTAGTAATGCACTATTTCTAGTAATATTGATTTCAATTTTAGTAGTAATAATTTGGTTTCATTATTAGCAAATTCGGTCACAGGGAGATTACAATGAAGCATAGACAGTGACTCAAAGGGTCTAGCTACAATTAAATTGTTTTCTTACTTTTTTCAGAGAAAGGTCGTGTTATTGTGGACCAGGTAAGTGTAGTGTAATATACGTTGTAGCTCTCCTTCCTTCGGCAAATTGACACTAAAGCTGTCAACTGGAGGAACAACTTCAAACTCTGGAAATTGAAACTGGATGGCTTGAGATTATTACTATAGTCATGTAGTAATGACAGTGGCAAAAATACTGTCTTCATCCCAGACGATAAACGAACATTTTTCTTTTTGGAAAGACCTAGTTGACTTTTCAGCCCCTTGAAGCAAAAGTGGTCCAGATAAATCCAACTAAGCTGGTTTAATATAAGTCTGAAGAGAACTTTCAAGCCAGTTCAAAGGTCAAAGTAAACGCATAAAAGTACTGGAGACTCCAGATGGATCCGATAAGCAAATGAAAGAGCCAAAACCCAAGATTTAAAAATCGAAGTGAAAAAGTCCTTAAAAAGGCAGAGAAACGTGCAATAAACTATTAAGTTTTATTTACATTTTATAAGATCAAAACTAAACACCAGTGCAAGTGTCCTTTCTTAGGAACCTTCAAAACTAAAGACTGAGAAAAGATCTAATGACTTTCACAACAATATGGAACTAAATGAAGAGTCGTACTGGAGAGATCGCAAAAGATCAAGCCACGACATGTCAATTCCTGACATTAAAATCACCAATACAGACACAGATAACGCTGACCAACAAAATCTGTGGGAGAGCAGAACTCCAGATTACTACCGCCGGCACTCGAGCACTGGATCAGGTCCACACACACAAACTGAGTGTCCAGCAGAGACACACTGCAGCGAATATTCGGTATCAGATCCGCGAGTGATTCCTTCATCAGGGCATGGCGACCAGTCTAAGTCATTAGATGAGGATGAGCCATCACTGCCTGTTGACACCGAGACTGTTCGTGCACTTCCTGATCTCTATGACTATATATCTCCCAAAGCCCCTGCAGCAGAGGGAAAAATACGTCCAAAAGTGAGTACGACGCCACCTGCAGCCGCCAAAGAAACACAGGAGCTGCGACTCCCTGCGTCTCCTGAAACTCGTCGCAAAGGATCCATCACTGATCTGTCATTCTACAACCAGCCGCGGAAGTCAATAACTGAATTCACGCCAAAAATGCAAGCACATATAGCAATGTTTGAGCCCTTATTACATGAACGCAGGATGAGCAATGGCTCAACTTCAAATGCAACATATTATGGATCAACAACGGATGTTAAACCTGATTTGAAACGTCGAAGATCAACCAGAGATGAACCTGATTTAGAACGTCGAAGATCAACCAGAGACGAACTTGATCTAGAACGTCGAAGATCAACCAGAGACGAACCTGATTTAGAACGTCGAAGATCAACCAGAGACGAACTTGATCTAGAACGTCGAAGATCAACCAGAGATGAACTTGATCTAGAACGTCGAAGATCAACCAGAGACGAACTTGATCTAGAACGTCGAAGATCAACCAGAGACGAACCTGATTTAGAACGTCGAAGATCAACCAGAGACGAACTTGATCTAGAACGTCGAAGATCAACCAGAGACGAACCTGATTTAGAACGTCGAAGATCAACCAGAGACGAACTTGATCTAGAACGTCGAAGATCAACCAGAGATGAACCAGATTTAGAACGTCGAAGATCAACCAGAGACGAACTTGATCTAGAACGTCGAAGATCAACCAGAGATGAACCAGATTTAGAACGTCGAAGATCAACCAGAGACGAACTTGATCTAGAACGTCGAAGATCAACCAGAGACGAACCTGATTTAGAACGTCGAAGATCAACCAGAGACGAACTTGATCTAGAACGTCGAAGATCAACCAGAGACGAACCTGATCTAGAACGTCGAAGATCAACCAGAGATGAACCTGATTTAGAACGTCGAAGACCAACCAGAGACGAACTTGATCTAGAACGTCGAAGACCAACCAGAGATGAACTTGATCTAGAACGTCGAAGATCAACCAGAGATGAACTTGATCTAGAACGTCGAAGATCAACCAGAGATGAACTTGATCTAGAACGTCAAAGACCAACCAGAGATGAACTTGATCTAGAACGTCAAAGACCAACCAGAGATGAACTTGATCTTGAACGTCGAAGATCAACCAGAGATGAACTTGATTTAGAACGACGAAGATCAACCAGAGATAAACTTGATTTAGAACGACGAAGATCACCCAGAGATGAACGTTATTTAGAACGTCGAGTTTCAGTTAAAAATAATGACCCAGGTTTTGAACGTCGAATTTTGACCACTGACGAATCAAATATGGAACATCGAGTATTAACCGGAGGTGATGAGTCTTCTTTGAGATATGGAGTTCTGACTACAGGTACAGTACTGTACCCGAGACCTGAAGATTCAGACGAGGAAGAAGTTGCAGCCACAGGGCGCCTTGTCTCGTTAAAAAATAAAATTCAGCAAATGGAATTCCGAAGATCAGTCAGCGAGAGCTCGGAGAGTCTGGAAGGACTCGAATCCAACAAGGAGACCAGTGAAGCTGAGATGTCAGAGATTAATGAAGTCGTGAAGCCTAGTGAGCTACACAGACTACCAACTGATTCCCTTCAACATCAGTCTGAAGGATCAGACAGTGAAATGGGGCCTGGGCATAAGGCTTTGCCAGACATATATGTCCGAAGATTCAGCGATTTGGTGGATGTAAATAATTCTGGAGAGGAGACAGAGATCGAAGAGAAATTCCAGAGGTTAGCGGAGCCATATCTTAAGTACCGGAAGTCAATCTCAGAACTGGAACCATATCTTCAGTACCAGGATGAGATCAATCAATTAGCGCCGGAGATTCAAGCACAGTGGTCAGCGGATGATGGAAGTCTGGAGAACGAAACTGTTGGTTCTCTGAACTTGCAGAGGTATAGTCCAAACAAGAGTTCTTTTTCAGTCAGCAAAGTTGTTGAACCCGACAGTAAGACAAGTGTAGATGTTGTGATGAGCCGGGACACTAACAGGACAAGTTTGCTAGACTCACATATCGAAATTTCTGAAAACACTGAGGCCACTCGGTCATTCAGATCGTCTAGTGAATCTTTACCTGAAACAAGAAACGAAATTCACCTCTCAGTAAGTGACGGAGTTAAAAGAGATGATCTCTCAACCTCAGGAAGCGACACGGAGTCTGACCTCGATGTAGACTGGACATTAAATGTTCCAGAGGAAAATCTTGGCTACAGGAAATCCACCGTTGACATAGTACCGGGTGGAGAGTCAAGCGACGACGCTGAACCAGAGCTCAAGACTTACCTGGTATCGGAGACGTGGGAGGACGGACGTGGAGGGCAGAGTCCAAGGAGCAGCAGCTCCGCTCTCAACAAGTCAGTCACTGAAATACTACTAGACACACAGAGTCGTCATTCCGGGGAGAAACCACAGTCATTCGCAAATGATGAACGGCGCATTTCAGTAAGTCTAGATGTGTTGAACTTCTTGGTTCGTCGAATGAGTAGCGAACCAATACCGGACCACAAGTCTCCAGTACCACCAGTTCTAAAAGTGGAAGAAACACAACTGACGCTTCATGAGCTGCCAAGAACATCAGCAGCGGGATTAGAGACTCGTTCACCTAGAGGTTCAACGGCAGGCTTGGAGTCTCGTTCACCTAGAGGTTCAGTGGCAGGCTTGGAAGCTCGTTCACCTAGAAGTTCAACGACAGGTTTGGAGGTTCGTTCACCTAGAGGTTCAACAGCAGGCTTGGAGGCTCGTTCACCTAGAGGTTCAACAGCAGGCTGGGAGGCCCGTTCACCTAGAGGTTCAACGGCAAGCTTGGAGACTCGTTCACCTAGAGGTTCAACAGCAGGCTTGGAGGTCCGTTCACCTAGAGGTTCAACGGCAGACTTGGAGACTCGTTCACCTAGAGGTTCAACAGCAGGCTTGGAAGCTCGTTCACCTAGAGGTTCAACGGAAGACTTGGAAACTCGTTCACCTAGACGTTCAACAGCAGGCTTGGAGGCTCGTTCGTCTAGAGGCTCAACAGCAGGCTCGGGGGCCAGTTCACCTAGAGGTTCAACGGCAAGCTTGGAGACTCGTTCACCTAAAGGTTCAACAGCAGGCTTGGAGACTCGTTCACCTAGAGATTCAACAGCAGGCTTGGAGATTCGTTCACCTAGAGGTTCAACGGCAGGCTTGGAGTCTCGTTCACCTAGAGGTTCAGTGGCAGGCTTGGAAGCTCGTTCACCTAGAAGTTCAACGACAGGTTTGGAGGTTCGTTCACCTAGAGGTTCAACAGCAGGCTTGGAGGCTCGTTCACCTAGAGGTTCAACAGCAGGCTGGGAGGCCCGTTCACCTAGAGGTTCAACGGCAAGCTTGGAGACTCGTTCACCTAGAGGTTCAACAGCAGGCTTGGAGGTCCGTTCACCTAGAGGTTCAACGGCAGACTTGGAGACTCGTTCACCTAGAGGTTCAACAGCAGGCTTGGAAGCTCGTTCACCTAGAGGTTCAACGGAAGACTTGGAAACTCGTTCACCTAGACGTTCAACAGCAGGCTTGGAGGCTCGTTCGTCTAGAGGCTCAACAGCAGGCTCGGGGGCCAGTTCACCTAGAGGTTCAACGGCAAGCTTGGAGACTCGTTCACCTAAAGGTTCAACAGCAGGCTTGGAGACTCGTTCACCTAGAGATTCAACAGCAGGCTTGGAGATTCGTTCACCTAGAGGTTCAATGGCAGTCTTGGAGGCTCGTTCACCTAGAGGTTCAACAGCAGGCTTGGAAGCCCGTTCACCTAGAGGTTCAACGGCTGGCATTGAGGTTCGTTCGCCAAGAGGTTCAATGACAGGCTTTGAGGCTCATTCACCTAGAGGTTCAATGGCAGGCTTGGAGGCTGGTTTATCCAGAGGTTCAATGGTAGTCTTGGAGGCTCGTTCACCTAGAGGTTCAACAGCAGGCTTGGAGGCTGACAGGTTAGAAGTCGCAGTCAGTGAAAACACCAGAAGACGCTCCATCAGTACAACTTTTGCGGAATTCCTGGCCAGCCAGTGCAGTGATGACCCGGCCCAGCTCGGAGATGACCCAGCACAGCTCGGAGATGGCCCAGCCCAGCTCGGAGATGACCCGGCCCAGCTCGGAGATGAACCCGGGCGACCTTCACAGCAGGATGCTGAACCGAGCGAGGCCTCTGTGCCCCTTGACATTTCAGCTTGTGATCCAAAAAGTAAATCTCCTAGAGGCTCAAGAGGAGTTATAGGTCGTAAATCATCCATAGTTTCAGCAGGTGACCTGGATGAACGTATTGTGCCCAAAGATTATGTATGTGAGATGAATGTTCATAAGCCATCTGGAACTACAAGTGGAGTGGACGACAGTTCACCGAGTGATTTAATGACTGATTTGGAGAATCCTGTGTCACCTGCTGGTTCTACGGATAACCTGGATAATCTGAATTTGCCAGGAGATTCAGAGGTAGATACTGGGAGTGGTTATTCTCCCAGAGAAACGATACCATTGATCAAACATCCCGGCTCAGACGATGAAGAGTCAACACCGAACACAGAGACCAATGGCTCAACACTTCGAATGACCCCTCGTCGCTCCATCAGCGATGTTGTTCCTGGGTTCCAAGGCCTTCAGTCCTTTCCTGAAGTGACCCATGAGAGGGAGTCGAAGAGCAAACTTCAATCTGTAGTGAGTAACGAACCTCGCGAGTCCATTGGCATGGAAATGTTTAATTATCTTGTGCGTCGGTTCAGTGGTGTGGAGACGCTATCTGATTTCCATGTTCCGCAGCTCCTGGGTCAAGGTGGTCAAGAAGCTAATAAACTTTTGAAAGATTCAGTAATGAGCCAAGAGAATCAAAGCTTATTCAAAGTCAGCCAAGAGGATACTAGCTCACTCGAAGATTCAGAGGCCAGCCAAGTGGATCAAAGCTCACTCAAAGGTTCAGGAGTCAGACAAGAGGGTCAAAACTTACTCAAAGATTCAAAGGTCGGTCAAAAGGAGCAGGGCTCACTCAATGGTTCAGAAGCCAGCCAAGAGGATTTCAGCTCATTCAGAGGTTCAATTAACGACCTCAGCGACCATCAGGCACTCACTGAGTATTCTTCACATCTTTATGTCAAAAAATATTTTAATGAATCTAGCAACGAAGAAAATATCCACAAGTCACCCAGAGATTCAATTGATGTCCACAAATCACCCAGAGATTCAATTGATGTCCACAAGTCACCCAGAGGTTCAGTTGATGTCCACAAGTCACCCAGAGGTTCAGTTGATGTTCACAATTCACCCAGAGGTTCAGTTGATGTCCACAAGTCACCCAGATGTTCAGTTGATGTCCACAAGTCACCCAGAAGTTCAGTTGATGTTGATATTCACGAGTCACCCAGAGGTTCAGCTGATGTCCACAAGTCACACAGAGGTTCAGCTGATGTTCACAACTCACCCAGAGGTTCAGTTGATGTCCACAAGTCACCCAGAGGTTCAGTTGATATTGATGCCCACAAGTTACCCAGAGGTTCAGTTGATGTTGATGTCTATAAGTCACCCAGAGGTTCAGTTGATATTGATGCCCACAAGTCACCAAGAGGTTCAATTGATGTTGATGCCCAAAAGTTACCCAGAGGTTCAGTTGATGTTGATGTCCAGAAGTCACCCAGAGGTTCAGTTGATATTGATGCCCACAAGTCACCCAGAGGTTCAAATGATGTTGATGTCCACGAGTCACCCAGTGGTTCAGTTGATGTTGATGTCTACATGTCACCCAGAGGTTCACTTGATAATGATGGCCACAGGTTACCTAGAGGTTCACTTGACCACAAGTCACCTAGTGGTTCAATTGATTTTGATGTCCACGAGTTATCCAGAGGTTCAATTGATGTTGATGTCCACAAGTTACCCGGAGGCTCAGTTGATGTGAACGAGTTACCCAGCAGTTTAGTTGATGTTGGTGTCTACAAGTCACCCAGAGGTTCAGATGATATTCACAAGTCACCCAGAAGTTCAATTGATGTTGATGTCCACACGTTGCCCAGAGGTTCAGTTGATGTTGATGTTCACAAGTTACCCAGAGGTTCAGTTGATGTTGATGTCCACAAGTTACCCAGAGGTTCAGTTGGTGTTGATGTCCACAAGTTACCCAGAGGTTCAGTTGATGTTGATGTCCACAAGTCACCCAGAGGTTCAGTTGATGTTGATGCCCACAAATCACCAAGAGGTTCAGTTGATGTTGATGCCCACAAGTCACCCACAGGTTCAGTTGATGTTGATGTCCACAAGTCACCCAGAGGTTCAGTTGATGTTGATGTTCACAAGTCACCCAGAGGTTCAGTTGATGTTGATGTCCACAAGCTACCCATAGGTTCAGTTGATATTGATGCCTACAAGTTACCCAGGGTTTCAGTTGATGTTGATGTCCACAAGTCACCCAGAGGTTCAGTTGATGTTGATGTCCACAAGCTACCCATAGGTTCAGTTGGTATTGATGCCTATAAGTTACCCAGAGGTTCAGTTGATGTTGATGCCTACAAGTTACCCAGAGGTTCAGTTGATGTTGATGTCCACAAGTTACCCAGAGGTTCAGTTGATGTTGATGTCCACAAGTTACCCAGAGGTTCAGTTGAGATTGATGTCCACAAGTTACCCAGAGGTTCAGTTGATGTTGATCTCCACAAGTCACCCAGAGGTTCAGTTGATGTATATAAGTCACCCAAAGGTTCATTTGATGTACACAAGTCACCCAGAGGTTCAATTGATGTTGATGTCCACACGTCACCCAGAGGTTCAGTTGATGTTGATGTTGATGCCTACAAGTTACCCAGAGGTTCAGTTGATGTTGATGTCCACAAGTTACCCAGAGGTTCAGTTGATGTTGATGTTCACAAGTCACCCAGAGGTTCAGTTGAGATTGATTCCCACAAGTTATCCAGGGGTTCAGTTGATGTATATAAGTCACCCAAAGGTTCATTTGATGTACACAAGTCACCCAGAGGTTCAATTGATGTTGATGTCCACACGTCACCCAGAGGTTCAGTTGATGTTGATGTTGATGTCCACAAGTCACCCAGAGGCTCAATTGACATCCACGAGTCACCCAGAGGTTCAATTGATGTTGATGTCCACAAGCCACCCAGAGGCTCATTTGATGTCCACAAGTCATCCAGAGGTTCGGTTGATGTTGATGTCCACGAGTCACCCATAGGTTCAACTGATGTCCACGAGTCACCCAGAGGTTCAGTTGATGTCCACAAATCACCCAGAAGTTCAGTTGATGTTGGTACCCACAGGTCACCCAGAGGCTCAATTGACATCCACGAGTCACCCAGAGGTTCAATTGATGTTGATGTCCACAAGCCACCCAGAGGCTCATTTGATGTCCACAAGTCACCCAGAGGTTCTGTTGATGTCCACGAGTCACCCATAGGTTCAACTGATGTCCACGAGTCACCCAGAGGTTCAGTTGATGTCCACAAATCACCCAGAAGTTCAGTTGATGTTGGTACCCACATGTCACCCAGAGGTTCAATTGATATTGATGTCCACAGGTCACCTGGAGGTTCAATTGATGTTGATGTCTACACGTCACCAAGAGGCTCAGTTGATGTTGATGCCCTCAGGATACCAAGAGGTTCAGTTGATGCCCACAAGTCACCTGAAGGTTCAGTTGCTGTTGCCAACAGGTCACCCAGGGATTCAGTTGGCGATGTTTACAGATCAACTAGGAGTTCAATTAATGATCTGGATATCCAAAGGTCACCCAAAGGTTCAACTACTGACGTTGGTGTTAATATGTCACCCAGAGGTTCGGTCGACCTTGATGTTCGCAGGTTACCCAGGGATTCAATTGACCTTTACTTAAGCAGGTTACCCAAAAGTTCAAGTGACCTGGATGTTCACAGGTCATCAAGAGGTTCAACTGAAGTTGATAACCACAGGTCTCAAATGGGTTCTACCACTGACCTGGATATTCAAAGATCGCCCAGGGGTTCAACAAATTACCTTGTTGCTCATGGGTCACCTAAGGGTTCAACAAGTGATCTGGATGACAAGAGATCACCCAGGGGTTCAGAAAGTGACCTTGTTGCTCAAAAGTCACCCAGAGATTCAACAAGTGATCTGGATGTCCAGAGGTCATCCAGGGGTTCAGCAAGTGACCGTGTTGCTCAAAAGTCACCCAGAGGTTCAACAAGTGAACTGGACCTTCACAGATCACCAAGGGGTTCAATGAGTTACTTAAGTAACGATCAGATCTCAAGAGAAACGACCAACAGCGCCGAGGTTATCAGTGATGATGAGTTTCTGGAGTGTGTCGAATATTGTGGACCTGAGCCTCACACTACCTGGACAGTTAGCAAGCATGTTGAACTAAATTCTGGTACCACCTGGGCAGTCAGTGAAGGACCGGACCCTGATACCACCTGGACAGTCAGTAAACATCTTGGACCGGATCCTGATACCACCAGGACAGCCAGTAAACATCTTGGACCGGACCCTGATACCACCTGGACAGTCAGTAAACATCTTGGACCGGATCCTGATACCACCAGGACAGCCAGTAAACATCTTGGACCGGATCCTGATACCACCAGGACAGCCAGTAAACATCTTGGACCGGACCCTGATACCACCTGGACAGTCAGTAAACATCTTGGACCTGATCCTGATACCACCCGGACAGTCAGTAAACAAGATGTCATCACCACACCGCCACCTTCATTGACCGAAGGCTCGATGGTACCTTCAAGAGATTCAGTGAAAAGCAAAATAAGCGGTGTGAAGGCTTCAGAAACTAACATTTATTCCTCTCGACAAGGGGACATGAAACTCGAAACAATTACGGAGTACTATCAAATGGATCTCGAGACTGGGGATTTGTATTACTACGAAGTACCAGATGTATTCACAGCCTTGTACTACCACATGCTGACCATCTTGTGCCTGCCAGACCTCGATTTTGTGGAGTACGAGCTTCCTTTCCCGGCCAAGCAGGCGCTCCAAGACACCAGAATGGACATTACCTCACAGCTGCAGAGTATAGGTATTCTTTCCTAAAACAGATCTCTCAATCTGAAAGAAAATCAGTTGAATCTATTGAATATATATAAAAGAGTAACCCTTTCAGTGAGTGCGAGTTACAAATCATTTTCTCATGAGTATACTCTGACGATAACCATGTTACAGGTGGAGGCTTGATGGAGCCAGCGGCGACCACGGATCCCTCACACGAATGGACAGCCATGGAGGATCTTCAAAAGCGTAAGAAGAATAAAACCATTGAAAGGTAAATGTTCCCCCATATTTTTCAAATATTTTCCACTATTTTATGTTTTTTTTCTTTACACTCTTCTTGAACACACGCAGGATCTCTGAATTGGTGAACACACTCACACGTCACCCACTCAGCTACTCCTATCTCAGCCCAGCAGGTGGTATTGTGCCTTATACAAGACCACAGACCTACATCCCTACTGCTGCCTCAGTGCCCTACCTCTCTCGAGGACAGGCACCGTACATGCCTTACACACCCACCACCTCAAGCTGACCACATCATGAGGAGCCAGTCTATCAGCATCCTGTCGGCCAACATTAGAGGTTTCATTACTAATGTTGGAGAGCTCACACAGTTTTGTGAACACTCGACGTCCCGACACGATAGCTGTTGTTGAAACATTTTTGGACGACAGGACTCCAGAAAATTTTGCAAGAATTGCTGGCTACACCTCATGGATGAGAAGAGACAGGCAAGGGCAAGGAGGAGGTGTTGCTGTGTGCTTCTCTAAAAGTGTACATGCCCAGCACATTGATGTTGCCACCCCTACTCATCTTGAAATGATGTTCTTCAAGCTCTGCATAAACACTAGTACCTCTCTGTACTAGCATGTGCAATGTACAGACCTCAGTGGCAACATGAAGACCCCATCAACTTCCTAATGGAAAATATTGACTCCCTTCTGCTACAACACAACTCTCAACATATCATAATTGTTGGTGACCTCAACCAACACCTTATATAAAGGGACTTTGATGACCTTCTTGCAGTATTTGACATGAGAAACTTTGTTGATTTCCCTACTCACATCTCTGGCTCCTCCCTTGACCCAGTAGTGAGTGATCCAGCAGAAGGTAGTCATTTGTCAACCCCTCGGCTACGTTGGATCACCTGACCACAAGGCTGTTTTTACGACACTAAAGATCTCAACAGAACGAAGTGAAGAGCCCACACACACAACCTGGCTATGGGAAAGAGGTAATTGGCCAGCCTTTTGCTCTGAGCTCGCCACCACCGATTGGAATGCTTTTCTCCAAGGGGATGTTAATAACCAAGTGAAAGCCTTCACTGGACACATCCTTAACCTACAAGAACACATTTCTCACCGGCAATATGTGACGAAGCCTACAGATCAGCCTTGGTTTAGCTTTCGTTGTAGAGAGGCTGCTACTGCTAAGTACAAGGCATGGCGAAGGTATAAGAGACATCCTACCACCTATAACAGGAACTTGCACAGGCAAGCCTGTAGGAATATGGGTGGCGTTCAAAAGTGGGCCATTGCTAAATGGGAGATGGACACAAAAAGAAAGGTAGCATCAGGTATGATAGGCTCCAAAACCTGGTGGTCCCTGGTCAAGGACAGACAAGGTTATCTGCCTGATGAACTCATTCCACCTCTAATCGACAGGATTGGATCACCTATACTAGAAGTCAAGAGAAAGCGGACCTCTTTGCCGAACACTTTGCTACCAAAATGCAAGTTCCTGATCCAGATGGGGACCCTCCTTGGCTAGCTGCAAGAACTGTGTCAAAACTGTCAGTGGTGACAATAAGGAAGGAAGAGGTGCATTTCCTTCTTAAATCGCTTGACCAAGAAAAGACTGTGGGCCCAGACAAGTTGAGCCCAAGATTGCTGAGATGTGCAGACCAGCTAGCAGCACCTCTAACTCGCATCTTTCAGCACTGCCTAGCACAGTGTAAATGGCCTTCTCTGTGGAAAGAGGCAAATGTAGTCCCTGTTCACAAAAGGAAGAGCAGACCAGAAATCAGCAACTGCAGACCAGTGTCACTCCTGTCAATCACTGGGAAACTCCTTGAGACAATAATCTCAAGACAAATGACAGAGTTTTTTGACTACCACTCGCTACTTTGTGACCGTCAATATGGCTTCAGGAAAGGTTACTCTGCTGCTGATCTGTTGTTAAACATCTCTACTAAGTGGCACCAGTCACTGGATGAATCCAAAGTCAGCTGTGTGGTACTGGACATTGCTGGTGCTTTCGTCCGGGTGTGGCACCAGGGCCTCTTAACAAAAGTGCAAGCTCTGGGAAATGCATGCTCTACGCTATGTCTCCTCAGTGACTGCCTTCATGGTAGATCTCTAAGGGTAGTTCTCAATGGAACAGAATCAGCAAGACATCCTATTAGGGCAAGTGTTCCACAAGCAAGCGTTCTGGGACCATTGTTATGGAATGTGTACTTCAATGAAGTTCTTCATCTCATCCCAGAATCCCATGCATATACAGACGACTGTACACTGACATTCACTTATCCAAGAGAAGAAATGCCAGATGCTCTAAGTTACATCAGTCACCAGCTAAGAGCTATATCAGCTTGGGGAAATAGATGGCAAATAACATTTGCACCTGAGAAATGATGATGATCTATAGGCACCATGGTGGTAATGCCGGTGCAATAGTAAGGATGAATGGGAGGGTGTTGGCATCTGGGGAAGAAGTTGATACCCTTGTGGTGAAATTTGGCTCCAAACTGACCATGAAAAACCACGTTGTAAATCTTGCAAACAAGGCAGTTAGGAAGCTTATAGCACTTCGCCGTATCTCGCATCTGCTTGACAGTAGGGTTTGCAAGATTTTGTACGAGGCATTAGTACGCTCACACCTTGAGTATGCTCCACTTTCTTGGTTCGCCTGCCCCCCTCTCATCTGCGACTGCTTGACAGAGTAGAGAACAGAACAAGACGTCTCATCTCTCGCCAGGACCAGTCCTGGATAGATCTGTCATTTCAGCAGAGCCTTCAACACAGGAGGGATGTGGGTGGCCTTACTATTATGTACAAGGCCAATATTGTCAAAGTACCACACTTGGAACCACTTCGAAGACAGCGTGAAGCAAGCTTTTATACCACAAGACGGGCAGAAAGCAGCAACTTCACTCTGGATGTACCCTTCTCCAGAACATCACTTCATCTGAGATCATTTATTCCCAGGATGACTCGAATATAGAACACATTCTTACAGCAGTGTGATGTCAACGAGATAAAGTCAGTTGATCAAATGAAAATGCTGGCCCACAGATAGCTCCAACTTCATCCTGTTCACTACTTGTATGTCTCATAACAATTAAAATGCTTTCAAATGAGATGATGCAGGTAACAGCTCTTAGCTTGTCAATAAAGTTAGGAATCCTTAACCTGTAAATAGTTTGTCAATAAAGCTAGGGATCCTTAACCTTGTCAAACCTTGTGTAAAAAAAAAGTCGGGGAGATGAGAGTGGTAGTAACAGTAGTGGTAGTGGTGTTACTGGTAGTAGTGGTACTAGAAGTAGTGGTGGTGCTAGTATTGGTGGCACTCGTAGCAGCGGCAGCGGTGGTAGTTTTACAGGAGTAATCATGGTAATAGTACCAATAATGTGGGTGTTTTGTGAAGTGTTCTAGCCATGTTACTGTGATTTGTACTCTTCTTTAATAATAATACTCTGGGGTACAGCATTACAGCAGTGACTTTCTGCGGGTGTGGGTTCCTGGGTATGTACCAGATAGGTGCAGCCACGTACCTCCAGGAACATGTCCCTCAGTTGCTGCAGGGTCGTCTTGGAGGGTCGTCCGTGGGTTCCCTGCTGGCCACCACAATCGTCTGTGGTATTCCCTTGCAGGTCGGTCCCCATTTCTTTCGTTTTCACTCGGCTAACATTATCATTAAGTTCTTTGGAAAGCGCAGAACTCGTAGGGGTCATATAGCACCTAAAGTAATGCACATTGTTGCAGCTGGTTCGTGAGACACTACTGAAGACAGCCAAGGCATCGCGAGCCCACACCTTGGGCCCCTTCAGCCCATTCTTTCCCCTGGAGGAGCCGCTTCTCAAGAACTTGCTGGAGATGCTACCGGAAGATGCTCACATCCGTGCCTCAGGTCGCCTCCACCTCTCCCTAACTCGTGCCTCGACATTGGAAAATGAGGTACAGTGCAAATACACACACACACACACACACAACAGTATAGGTAGTGAGTACAGTATCACTAATACTTATGAGTGAGCACAATATTAGTGTTACATATAAAACATGCGTTGTGAATGAGAACAGTATTACTGATAGGTGTTTAACATAGGTTGTGAGCGAGTACAAGACACGGGATGAGCTGCTACAAGCAATGTTGTGCTGCTGCTTCCTACCAGGAGTCTCGGGCTTCTCCTTGCCAACCTTCCAGGGGCGCAGGTTAGTATTTAATATATATATATATATATATATATATATATATATATATATATATATATATATATATATATATATATATATATATATATATATATATATATATATATATATGCAATAAGATCACAGTAAACAGGTGATTTAAGAATATGCAAAACAACCACTCTGAAAGAATAGAGAAATTCCAAGCGCTTTCGTGACTACTCACATTATCAAGGAACTATGAAAGTAAAGCATCCAAGGAAGCTATATAAGGGGTCTGGCCAACACCTCACTATCAGATCCCACAACGGTTAAACACCTGACGCGCGCCGACCCAACTTGGATAGGTCCTTTGCACAACTCACCCACAAACTATTCTACCCAATAAAATTTAAAAATTATTATTTGTCCAGTGTATTATTAAATTCTTCCCAAATTCTATTAATTATAAATGGATCTAATTTATATAAACCAAAGGAAATATTCATATTATTGTCAAAACTGCTTTTTATGAAACAAGATTCAATTATATTCCTGTCGACCATGGACTTGCTTGATACTACTTTCTCAACTTTTTGAAAATCAATTGGATGGTTAAAATCTCTATTTATTCATGTAAGAGATTTTAACCATCCAATTGATTTTCAAAAAGTTGAGAAAGTAGTATCAAGCATGTCCATGGTCGACAGGAATATAATTGAATCTTGTTTCATAAAAAGCAGTTTTGACAATAATATGAATATTTCCTTTGGTTTATATAAATTAGATCCATTTATAATTAATAGAATTTGGGAAGAATTTAATAATACACTGGACAAATAATAATTTTTAAATTTTATTGGGTAGAATAGTTTGTGGGTGAGTTGTGCAAAGGACCTATCCAAGTTGGGTCGGCGCGCGTCAGGTGTTTAACCGTTGTGGGATCTGATAGTGAGGTGTTGGCCAGACCCCTTATATAGCTTCCTTGGATGCTTTACTTTCATAGTTCCTTGATAATGTGAGTAGTCACGAAAGCGCTTGGAATTTCTCTATTCTTTCAGAGTGGTTGTTTTGCATATATATATATATATATATATATATATATATATATATATATATATATATATATATATATATATATATATATATTTTTTTTTTTTTTTTTCAACAAGTCGGCCGTCTCCCACCGAGGCAGGGTGACCCAAAAAAAAGAAAGAAAATCCCCAAAAAGAAAATACTTTCATCATCATTCAACACTTTCACCACACTCACACATTATCACTGCTTTTGCAGAGGTGCTCAGAATATAACAGTTTAGAAGCATATACGTATAGAGATACACAACATATCCCTCCAAACTGCCAATATCCCAAACCCCTCCTTTAAAGTGCAGGCATTGTACTTCCCATTTCCAGGACTCAAGTCCGACTATATGAAAATAACCGGTTTCCCTGAATCCCTTCACTAAATATTACCCTGCTCACACTCCAACAGATCGTCAGGTCCCAAGTATCATTCGTCTCCATTCACTCCTATCTAACACGCTCATGCACGCTTGCTGGAAGTCCAAGCCCCTCACCCACAAAACGTCCTTTACCCCCTCTTTCCAACCCTTTCGAGGACGACCCCTACCCCTCTTTCCTTCCCCTATAGATTTATATGCTTTCCATGTCATTCTACTTTGATCCATTCTCTCTAAATGACCAAACCACCTCAACAACCCCTCTTCTGCCCTCTGACTAATGCTTTTATTAACTCCACACCTTCTCCTAATTTCCACACTCCGAATTTTCTGCATAATATTTACACCACACATTGCCCTTAGACAGGACATCTCCGCTGCCTCCAACCGTCTCCTCGCTGCTGCATTTACCACCCAAGCTTCACATCCATATAAGAGTGTTCGTACTACTATACTTTCATACATTCCCTTCTTTGCCTCCATAGATAACGTTTTTTGACTCCACATATACCTCAACGCACCACTCACCTTTTTTCCCTCATCAATTCTATGATTAACCTCATCCTTCATAAATCCATCCGCCGACACGTCAACTCCCAAGTATCTGAAAACATTCACTTCTTCCATACTCCTCCTCCCCAATTTGATATCCAATTTTTCTTTATCTAAATCATTTGATACCCTCATCACCTTACTCTTTTCTATGTTCACTTTCAACTTTCTACCTTTACACACATTCTCAAACTCATCCACTAACTTTTGTAATTTTTCTTTAGAATCTCCCATAAGCACAGTATCATCAGCAAAAAGTAACTGTGTCAATTCCCATTTTGAATTTGATTCCCCATAATTTAATCCCACCCCTCTCCCGAACACCCTAGCATTTACTTCTTTTACAACCCCATCTATAAATATATATATTATATATATATATATATATATATATATATGTATATATATATATATATATATATATATATATATATATATATATATATATATATATATATATATATATATATATGCAATAAGATCACAGTAAACATTATATATATATATATATATATATATATATATATATATATATATATATATATATATATATATATATATATATATATGAACTTACCTAATTGTGGTTGCAGGGGTCGAGACTCAGCTCCAGGCCCCGCCTCTTCACTGAGTGCTACTAGATCGTCCCCCTGCTCCATGAGCTTTATCATACCTCATCTTAAAGCTATGTATGGTTCCTGCCTCCACTACCTCACTTGCTAGACTACTATACTTCCTGACTACTCATTGGCTGAAGAAATACTTCCTAACATCTCTCTGACTCATCTGAGTCTTCAACTTCCAACTGTGACCCCTTGTTTCTGTGTCCCCTCTCTGGAACATCCTGTCTCTGTCTACCTTGTCTTCTCCACGCAGTATTTTGTATGTCGTTATCATGTCTCCCCTAACCCTCCTGTCCTCCAGTGTCGCCAGGCCGATTTCCCTCAGTCTTTCTTAATAGGACATTCCCCTTAACTCTGGAACTAACCTTGTCGCAAACCTTCGCACTTTCTCTAATTTCTTGACGTGCTTGATCAAGTGTGGGTTCCAAACTGGTGCTGGGCCTGACGTACACGGTGTACAGTGTCTTGAACGATTCCTTACTAAGGTATCGGAACGCTATTCTCAGGTTTGCCAGGCGCCCATATGCTGCAGCAGTTATCTGGTTGTGTGCTTCCGGAGACGTGCTCGGTGTTATACTCACCCCAAGATCTTTCTCCTTGAGCGAGGTTTGCAGTCTTTGGCCACCTAGCCTATACTCCGTCTACGGTCTTCTTTGCCCTTCCCCGATTTTCATGACTTTGCATATGGCGGGGTTAGATTTGAGAAGCCAGTTGCTGGACCAGATGTCCAGCCTGTCCAGGTCTCTTTGAAGTCCTGCCTGATCCTCATCTGATTTAATTCTCCTCATTAACTTCACATCATCTGCGATCAGGGACACTTCTGAGTCTAACCCTTCCATCATGTCATTCACATATACCAGAAATAGCACTGATCCCAGGACCGACCCCTGTGGGCCCCCGCTTGTCACAGGTGCCCACTGTGATACCTCGTTACGTACCATGACTCGATGTTGCCTCCCTGTCAGGTATTCTCTGATCCAATGCAGCACCCTTCTTGTTACATGCGCCTGATCCTCTAGCTTCTGCACCAATCTCCTGTGAGGACCTGTGTCGAAGGCCTTCTTGCAGTCCAAGAAGATGCAATCAACCCTCCCCTCTCTCTTGTGTCTTACTTCGGTTACTTTATCATAAAACTCCAGTAGCTTTGTGATACAGAATTTTCCTTCCGTAAAACCATGCTGGTTGGCGTTTATACTCTTGCTCCGTTCCAGGTGCTCCACCACTCTCCTCCTGATAATCTTCTCCATTACTTTGCATACTTTGCATGTCAGTGACACTGGTCTATAGTTTAGTGCCTCCTTTCTGTCTCCTTTTTTAAATATGGGTGCTACATTTGCCATCTTCCATACCTCAGGTAGTTGCCCAGTTTCAAGGGATGTATTGTTTGCAATCGTGTCATTACGATTTCGTGAGTCATTGAAGATTGTGGTTAGTGGCACACACAGCATTTCTGCTCCCTCTCTAAACACCCACGGGGAGATCTAACACTTGTTGGTGTATTCCTTGATGGCGTCCCCCTCTGTTCTGTCCACCCAGAGGCCTTCCTGTCTCCACTGTAAATACTTTCTTAAATCTCTTGTTGAGCTCCTCAATTACCTCTGATCGATTCTGGTGAGTTCCCCACCTTCTTTCCTCAGCCTGACCACCTGGTCTTTGACTATCTTCCTCCTAATGTGGCTGTACAGCAGTTTTGGGTCAGACTTGGCTTTCGATGCTATGTCATTTTCATACTGTCGCTGGGCCTCCCTCCTCATCTGTGCATACTCGTTTCTGGCTCTTCGATTAGTTTCTCTATTTTCCTGGGTCCTTTGCCTCATGTATCTTTTCCATTCTCTGTTGCACTTAGTTTTTGCCTCCCTACACCTCCGGGTAAACCAAGGACTCGCTTTGGTCTTCCCATTATTTCTATTGCCCTTGGGAACTAACCTTTCCTCTGCCTCCCTGCATTTTCTTGATACGTATTCCATCATTTCATATACTGACTTTCCTGCCAATTCTCTGTCCCACTGACCCTCCTGCAGGAAGTTCCTCATACCTGTGTAGTTCCCCTTTTTATAATTTGGCTTTTCCCATCCAACTCCTGTTACCCTCTCTACTTGTAATTCTACTATGTATTCAAAACACAGAACCATGTGATCACTAGCTCCAAGGGGCCTCTCATATGTGATGTCCTCAGTGTCTGAACTGCTCAGGGTGAACACAAGGTCCAGTCTTGCTGGTTCATCCTCCTTTATCTCTCTGGTAGTGTTCTTAACATGTTGATGCATAAGGTTTTCCAGTACCACATTCATCATCTTGGCTTTCCATGTTTCAGGACCCATGTATGACTCCAGGTTTTCCCAATCAATCTCCCTGTGGTTGAAATCGCCCATAACCAGTAACTTTGCTCTGCTCGAGTGAGCCCTTCTTGCCACCTCGGCCAGTGTGCCCACCATTGCTCTGTTGCTCTCTTCGTATTCCTCTCTTGGCCTTCTGCAGTTCTGTGGTGGATTATACATCACTGCAATGACTACCTTATGTTACCCGGACTGAAGTGTACCTACTATGTAGTCCCTCAAATCTCGCCCATGCCTTCCATTTCCTGAAATCTCCATCGGTCTTTTATGAGCAGTGCAACCCCTCCTCCCCCTCTGCTCCTTCTGTCTTTCCTCAGGCTCTGATATCCTGGTGGGAAGATTGCATCTGTTATTGTCTCTGTGAATTTCGTTTCTGTGACTGCTATGATGTCTGGGGACCTCTCCTATCAAACACGCTCAAGCATACCTGCTGGAAGTCCAAGCCCCTCACCCACAAAACCTCCTTTACCCCTTCCTTCCAACATTTTCGAGGACGACCCCTACCCCACCTTCCTTCCCCTACAGATTTAAATGCTCTCTATGTCATTCTACTTTGATCCATTCTCTCTAAATGACCAAAGCACCTCAACAACCCCTCTTCAGCCCTCTGACTAATACTGTTATTAACTCCACACCTTCTCCTAATTTCCACACTCCGATTTTCTGCATAATATTTACACCACACATTGCCCTTAAACAGGATATCTCCACTGCCTCCAACCTCCTCCTCACTGCTGCATTCACAACCCTCATTTGGCGTCAGGAAAACATCGGATAGGCTTGTGTTTACCAAATTCTGTGGCTCTCTCATAAAAAAATAATTTTGATCTTCGACTCTCAGTCTGGTTAGCGGCTTGCTAAAAACTGAGTCATATTGGGACTTGAGTAGCTCACTCATTTCCTTGCTGTCATCTGTGTAGGACCCATCTTGTTTAAGTAGGGCCCAATACTGGATGTTGTTCTCGACTTTGATTTGGCATAAGAAAAGAAATACTTTGGGTTTCTTTCGATTTCATTTATGGCTTTTAGTTCTACCCGCGATTCCTCACTCCTATAAGATTCCTTTTGCTTTATTTCGATGTTTGCTATTTCTCTGACCCGTGTCTCCCTAAGCATTTCAGATATATTGGCCTCTTTTAGCCGCTCTGTTATTCTTTTCCGTCGCCTGTAAAGGGAGCGCCTGTCTCTTTCTATTTTACATCTACTCCTCCTTTTTCTTAAAGGAATATGCCTTGAGCATACATCGAGTACCACAGAGTTAATCTGTTCTAGGAATATATATATGTACATGTATATATATATATATATATATATATATATATATATATATATATATATATATATATATATATATATATATATATATATATATATATATATATAGTCAGAGGATCTCACCTTCAAGGACCATAACATTGTATCAATCGCATCTGCTAGAAAAATGACAGGATGGATAATGAGAACCTTCAAAACTAGGGAGGCCAAGCCTATGATGACACTCTTCAGGTCACTTGTTCTATCTAGGCTGGAATATTGCTGCACACTAACAGCACCTTTCAAGGCAGGTGAAATTGCTGACCTAGAAAATGTACAGAGAACCTTCACGGCGCGCATAACGGAGATAAAACACCTCAATTACTGGGGGCGCTTGAGGTTCCTAAACCTGTACTCCATGGAACGCAGGCGGGAGAGATACATGATTATATACACCTGGAAAATCCTAGAGGGACTAGTACCGAACTTGCACACGAAAATCACTCACTACGAAAGCAAAAGACTTGGCAGACGATGCAACATCCCCCCAATGAAAAGCAGGGGTGTCACTAGCACGTTAAGAGACCATACAATAAGTGTCAGGGGCCCGAGACTGTTCAACTGCCTCCCAGCATACATAAGGGGGATTACCAACAGACCCCTGGCAGTCTTCAAGCTGGCACTGGACAAGCACCTAAAGTCGGTTCCTGACCAGCCGGGCTGTGGCTCGTACGTTGGTTTGCGTGCAGCCAGCAGCAACAGCCTGGTTGATCAGGCTCTGATCCACCAGGAGGCCTGGTCACAGACCGGGCCGCGGGGGCGTTGACCCCCGGAACTCTCTCCAGGTAAACTCCAGACACTTCCCTGCTCCATGGGATATTACCCCATTCCAAACTACCATTCCTCCATTTCCCCCCAAAACTCTTTTTAAATCACAACCAAAGCTTTGTCTCGAAGCCAAACATGATGCCTTAAGCTGTGTTGATAACTTAGTCACACAGAACACCCTTTCACAAATTATTTATGTTGATGGTTCTGTTCACCAGTCCACTGGTGCAGCTGGTAGTGCTGCTGTCATACAGAGTGATGGCTCTCATAAATTGGAGCACGCATCAATAACTGGGCCTCTACTCTTCAAACACAACTGTTTGCCATACTCCTTGCACTCAAATGCGTCCATGTATCTAAGGTTGAGGTTGACACTTTAATTGTAACTGATTCTCTGTCATCCATAAATGCTCTCAACTCATTAAGTATAAATTGTGGCATGCTTGTGTCAGAAGCCAGACACAGGTATGGTAAGATTGTGGACAGTGGAGTCAGAGTGCACATGCTGTGGATTTCATCTCACTTTATTATACATATTATTATAATAAATTATTATTATTATAATCAAGGGGGAAGCGCTAAACCCGGAGGATTATACAGCGCCTGGGGGGGGGATGTGGAAGGCATTCAGGCTTAATTTGGGGAACTGGAGCAGATCCAATTCCCTAAATCAAGAGCCCCTCACCAACATCAAGGAACCTTCCTTGAGGGGTATTATAATAAAAAAAGAAGCGCTAAACCTTTATTATACATAAATGGTGGACTTAACTCCAGGTGGTGTTAAGTACAGTGTCTATAGTCCAAAGGAGGGATGGGGATATTGTTCGGATCATCTTGACTCTTGATATTGGCACAATTCTGGCATAGTAATTAAATGAGTGACAATAGAAGCATTTCTTCCTTTTTTTTTTGTTTTGGTCACCCTTCCTAGGTGGGAGATGCCAATTAAAAAATTATGGCGCCAAACCCACATGGGTAACACAACAGCTCCAGAATGGCAGGTCACAATATTTGATCCAAGAGAATTATTATTATTATAATCAAAAAGAAGCGCTAAGCCACAAGGGCTATACAGCGATCCAAGAGAAGATCGTTTCACTTTCTTCAATCAAGAATTATTTTCATGGGGGAGTTTACCTGGAGAGAGTTTCGGGGGTCAACGCCCCCGCGGCCCGGTCTGTGACCAGGCCTCCTGGTGGATCAGCGCCTGATCAACCAGGCTGTTGCTGCTGGCTGCACGCAAACCAACGTACGAGCCACAGCCCGGCTGATCAGGAACTGACTTTAGGTGCTTGTCCAGTGCCAGCTTGAAGACTAATTATTATAATCATGGGGAGCGCTAAGCCCGTAGACAGCGCACGTGGGGCGAGGGGATGGAAGATATTCGGACTTAATTCAGGGAACTGGAGCACAGACCCAATTCCCTAGATCAAGAGCCCCTCACCAGCGTCAAGGAACCTCCCTTGAGAGGAGGGGGGGTGAGCTAAACCCGTTGGGATTATACTGCACTCTTGAGGGGAGGAAATGGAAGGAATTAAGGCTCAATTCAGGCATCTGGATCAGGACCAATTTCCTAGATCAAGAGCCCCTCACCAGCATCAAGGAACCTTCATTGAGGGAAAGTTCAGTCAAGAAGCTATCACAAGTTTCAAGGCACTCTCCTGCCTTCAGTACCTGGAGGGGGTTTTCAGGGGTCAACACCCCCGTGGCCCAGTCCATGACAGGCTTCGCAGTAGATCAGGGCCTGATCATTATAATCAAAACCAAGCACTAGGGCCTGATCAACCAGACTTTTACTGCTGGCCACACACAGTCTAATGTACAAACTACAGCCCAGCTGGTCAAGTACATACTAACTTTAGGTGTCTGTCCGGCTCCCTCTTGAAGACAGCCAGGGGTCTATTGGTAATCCCCCTTATGTATGCTGGGAGGCAGCTGAAGTCCTGAGCCCCTGACACTTATTGCGTCGTCTTTTAGTATACTCATGGCACCCCTGCTTTCATTTGGAGGATGTTGCACCACCTGCCGAGTCTCTTGCTTTCGCAGGGAGTTTTTTTCATGTGCAGAATTGGGATTAATCCCTCTAGGATTTTCCAAGGAAATAATTTCCCACCGAGGTAGCATGACCTAAAAAGAAAAACCCAAAAAGAAAGAATACTTTCATCATTCAACACTTTCACCATCACTCATATATAATCACTGTCTTTGCAGAGGCGCTCAGATACGACAGTTTAGAAGTCCCCCCAAACTGCCAATATCCCAAACCCCTCCTTTAAAGTGCAGACATTGTACTTCCCATTTCCAGGGCTCAAGTCCGACTAACCGGTTTCCCTGAATCCCTCCACAAAATATTACCCTCTCACACTCCAATAGTTTGTCAGGTATCAAAAACCGTTCGTCTCCATTCATTCCTAACATGCTCACACATGCTTGCTGTTAGTCCAAGCCCCTCACCCACAAAACCTCCTCTACCCCCTCCCTCCAATTATATTTTAATTATTTTATTAACACACTGACCATCTCCTACTGAGGTAGGGTGACCCAAAGAGGAAACATTCACCATTACTCATTCAGTAGCTGTCTCTACGGATGTGTGCAGCAATCGCAATTCAGATTGTGATAGTATTACAGTACATTATATTCACAAAAAAGTGCTAAACCAATATGGGTTATAGAATAAATGGAAATTATATAGTGTGTTGGTGCTTTTGTCACAGGTACCTGGATGGAGGAATGAGCAACAACATGCCACTGAAGGGACCCAACACTCTCAGCATTAATGCCTTCGCTGGAGAGTTTGATATCTGTCCCGAGGATGACATCCAGAGCTATGGTCCCACCACAGCCTTCAACCAGACATTAGAGATGTCTAATGAGAACCTCAGAAGGTTCTATTTGGCTCTGGTACCACCAGAACCTGATGAGCTGGATGTATTCTTCAGCCATGGTTATACCGATGCTCACAAGTACATTACTGGTGCCTAGTGTTATTTTAATTATTATTACTTCAAGTGTTGGACCCATGAGATAACCATTCAGGAAAAGATGTCATAAAAAACCTGCAATCAGGAAACTTATGAAGTTTCAGTCCATGCTGGACCACTGTCAAATTACAACTGTAATAACTTGACAATGATCCAGATGGACCATATCATCATAATATTCCTCCCTTCTTTGTGGGTTATTTGTGAATTGTTCCAGCCACAGTATTGCCACTTTCACATTTTCAATTCTTCTCATCATAACTAAGCGCTAAACCCAAAAAGTTATACAGCTACATTTTCAGAGAGAAATAGAGAAGCCTCAATCCTCCAGCACACTACCTTAATACTCACATATTTCTTGTAGTGTTGATAATCTGGGTAATCTCTGCTGTGTTGCTTTGTTTGCATTTAATTCTTATTCTAAGTCATGGGATAGTAATAAACCTGCAAAGGGTTATACCGTGCCTGTGAAATGGGAGTTAAGCAGATCTGATCCAAAAGAGGAGAGATCTGGCCTAATTTCTTGGATCAAGATCATCTCAACAGAAGGAACAGAATCCTTCACATGTTGACATTTGTCCTAGTAAATACAGTTACATATTTTCTTCTTGTACACTGGAACCTCGGTTTTCGTTTGCCCTGGTTTTCGATAACTTTTTTTGTCAAAATTTTGTCCCAGTTTCATTCATTATCTCTGTTTTCGGTGGTCCACCGTACTGAATGTGTCCGCCTGCCCATGCCCACACAAAGCATCCCACACGTTTTGAGTCAGTCTGGCTTTGTTTTTTGTCGATTGAGCATTACCCTGTGCATTCATCCAAACCATTTTGTAACAATCCATTGGTTTTTGTGCTTGTTTATTGAATGCACCTGCTAAATAAGTCACCATGGGGCCAAAGAAAGTTCCGAGTGCCAACCCTTTGATAAAGAAAGCAAGAAACATGATAGAATTCAAGAAAGAACTCATAGCAAAGTACGGAGCTGGATGTGAGTGGCCAGGATGTGAGAGAGTTGGTGGATGACCACAGGGAAGAGCTAACCACTGAAGAGCTGCAACACCTTCAACTCCAACAGCAACAGATCACAGCTGAGGAAATTGCCTCAGAGGAAGAGGAAGAGAGAGGGGAGAATGTGCCTTCCTCAGTGATTAAGGACACGTGTGCAAAGTGGAGCAAGCTGCAACATTTTGTGGAGAAATATCGCCCTAACAAAGCTATTGCAAGCAGAGTCTGCAACATGTTCAACGACATTGCCTTGTCCCATTTTAGGCAAATCTTAGATGCCAGAAATAGACCTCGCTGGACAGATTTTTTGTGCAACAGGGATCCAGTGCCAGTAAAAGACAAAGAAGGAAAATTACCCCAGATAGGGACCTCATACCTGAAGTCCATACGGAGGGGGATTCCTCTTCCAACTAATACCCTCTCCTCCTCCCTCTCCCCTCCTTGTGTTTTCCATATGCCAACAAGGTCTTCAATAAAGGTAAAAGTGATATTAAATGTTCATTTATCCATTTCATTAGTCCTTTATATTAATTTCTTATTGTTTTCTATATATAAAACACTATTCTCTATAAAGTGCACTTTTTGTTAATACTTTTGGGAGGGAGGGAGTGAGTATGGAGGAGGTGAATGTATTCAGATATTTGGGAGTGGACATGTCAGCGGATGGGTCTATGAAAGATGAGGTGAATCACAGAACTGATGAGGGGAAAAGGGTGAGCGGTGCACTTAGAAGTCTGTGGAGACCAAGAACTTTGTCCTTGGAAGCAAAGAGGGGAATGTATGAGAGTATAGTTTTACCAACGCTCCTGTATGGGTGTGAAGCATGGGTGATGAATGTTGCAGCGAGGAGAAGGCTGGAGGCAGTGGAGATGTCATGTCTGAGGGCAATGTGTGGTGTGAATATAATGCAGAGAATTCGTAGTTCAGAAGTTAGGAGGAGGTACGGGATTGCCAAAACTGTTGTCCAGAGGGCTGAGGTGGTTCAGACATGTAGAGAATGGAGCGAAACAGAATGACTTCAAGAGTGTATCAGTCTGTAGTGGAAGGAAGGCGGGGTAGGGATCGGCCTAGGAAAGGTTGGAGGGAGGGGGTAAAGGAGGTTTTGTGTGCGAGGGGCTTGCACTTCCAGCGGGCATGCGTGAGCGTGTTTGATAGGAGTGAATGGAGACAAATGTTTTTAATACTTGACGTGCTGTTGGAGTGTGAGCAAAGTAACATTTATGAAGGGATTCAGGGAAACCAGCAGGCCAGACTTGAGTCCTGGAGATGGGAAGTACAGTGCCTGCACTCTGAAGGAGGGGTGTTAATGTTGTAGTTTAAAAACTGTAGTGTAAAGCACCCTTCTGGCAAGACAGTGATGGAGTGAAAGATGGTGAAAGTTTTTCTTTTTCGGGTGTCTGGAACAGAGTACGTAACTGGATTTCCATTATTTCTTATGGGAAATATTGCTTCAGTTTTCGTCGAATTCGGTTTTCATCAGACTTTCTGGAAGGAATTAATGATGAACACCGAGGTTCCACTGTACATTACCCAAATATAAACAAATAGTTTTACCAGTTAATTTATCTTATTCACTTCTTGTTCAAATTATTAATTTAATACCACATACATTCTGTATAGAACACATGTCTTATTATACTCCTAGAAAGTACTGAACTTGTTAGGCTCACATTTATCATTCATGGGGCTTACTAAACCTGGAGGAGCATACATTACATTCATGGAGAAACTCGAAACCCATAGACCAGGGCTGTACAACTGCGACTACATAACACCCGTTGGGGTGAAGGAAGTGTCACCAGGTGGCACATGAACAGTCCCAAGTATAAAATGGCATTTTATACTATGTATTCTTTGGTATATGAATATTTCATTAATACTAAAAAATTACATGAACCAAGGACAATGAATAATTAAGAACATAAGAAAGAAGGAACACTGCAACAGGCCTACTGACCCATGCGGAGCAGGTCCGTGTCCCCCCTCCCCAGATTAGCCCAATGACCCACCAAGTCTGGTCACTTCCACTTAAGGAAAGAGCATGGCATCAGACCTAGTAGCACAAGCTAGTCAGATCCAACTCACGCCCACCCACACCCAATCATGTATTTATCTAACCTATTTTTAAAACTACACAACGTTTAAGCCTCTATAACTGTACTCTGGAGTTTGTTCCATTCATCCACAACTCAATTACCAAAACCAGTGCTTTCCTATATCCTTCCTGAATCCGAATTTTTCCAACTTGAAACCATTGCTGAGTGTCCTGTCTTCGCTGGAAATTTTCAGCACGCTACTTACATCCCTTTTATTTATTCCTGTTTTCCATTTATACACCTCGATCATATCCCCCCTAATTCTATGCCTTTCAAGAGAGTGCAGATTCAGGGCCCTCAGTCTATCCTCAGAGGGAAGATTTCTGATACATGGGATCAACTCGGTCATCCTCCTCTGTATGTTTTCAAGAGCATTTATATCCATTCTGTAATACGGTGACCAGAACTGTGCAGCATAGTCTAACCAAGGATATATAGAGTTGAACAACCTGAGGACTTCTATTATTTATACTTCTAGATATGAAGCCAAGAATTCTGTTAGCTTTATTGCGAACACTAATGCACTGTTGTCTTGGTTTTAGATTACTGCTAACC
Organism: Cherax quadricarinatus; assembly: GCF_038502225.1. Classification (NCBI taxonomy): domain Eukaryota; kingdom Metazoa; phylum Arthropoda; class Malacostraca; order Decapoda; family Parastacidae; genus Cherax; species Cherax quadricarinatus. The sequence goes on along the minus strand of NC_091356.1, from coordinate 14,408,112 downwards.
AGAACACCTAAATCCTTTTCGCAATCAGCAGTATTAAGATCTACATTATTTAGTTTATATTTTGCATGGTTATTTTCCTATCCAATATTTAGAACTTTGCATTTGTCTACATTAAACTGCATCTGCCACTTCTCCAACCACTGCATCAGTCTATTCAAATCATCCTGGAGTGCTCATGTTCAAACCAAGTAAGCTTTTGGTAGCTCAGAGAGCTGGACCTTGCTTCAAATTGCTCATGATTAAATTTCATAACCAAAAGTTTTACTGAACTTTTTTTTCTGCTAAGATCAAGTAATTCACGTGTTTTGTTAACTTCAGCCAAATGGAAAATTTGTTTCTGTGTACTTTCCAATATATACTTTTCTTCTTATTACTAGAGTATTTTGGTTCAACAAATCTACAATAAAATGTGAAATCAATATATTTGGGTTGTTATTTCAATCTTTTATTATCAAAGATCTTTATGATATGGGATGCATGGGTTAAGATATATTTGTTGTGAGGATGCACAAGATAATAAAGGTTAGACAACCCTATCATAGGAGTTGCCTAATCAAGTTTGATCCAATGAAAGGGGCACTCCATTTATTGAATTAAAAATCAAAAGCCCATCACCAGCAGCAAGGCAACCTCTTGGAAGAGTTGGGGTAGTGGTATCTCGAAGATATCAATGCAGAATTCAGAATTCAGGGAAATTCCAGGAAATGTTTTCTTGCAAGCCTATTTACTTGCCTTACAAGACAAAGTAGTACATGAATTCATATGTATTATTATAGTCACATTGAAGTGTGTAGTGGAGAATGGGAGTGAGTGTATGAGGTTTGGTAATAAAATTATGGATGAGTGGAACAAATTCTCGAGTACTGTCATAGACGCTAAGACGTTGTGTA
>NC_091356.1:14087222-14104722 GCF_038502225.1 Cherax quadricarinatus | reverse complement strand
ATGTATGTACGTTGACTAAAGGTTTACTTTTTTTAATAATAATAATTTATTATTATCATCCGATTAACTACACACACGGATTTACAAACTGTTTTACAAATATTTACAGTAAACACATAATTGTAATTGTAATTTGCGGTAAATTATATTTATTTAACCTATATACATACGACACATGTAATTATAGCTAGTGGAGCTTTCTCAATACAGTGGAAAGCTCCTTGTGATATGTATCCCCGATAAATATCCTAGTACTAGTCTTGTTTTACACTTAGGCTTCCGATACCATCCTTTATCTAGATTTAACCTAGGTAAACCCAACGTAAACAGTAATTATAGTATTCTTAATATTAGTGTACTGGTGATATGCAGCCTTAATAACTGACCACGTGCAGTAGATAGGCTTTATCGAACAAATTTGTTTAATTAATACAAACGTATTAAACAGCTTTAATGGCCCACGTGTAGGTGACAGGCTTTGAACCTAACTAAATTAACTCATATGCAGACAATGTGTAATCTTACCAACTCACGTGAAGTTGAAATGCTTGAACTATCGAAGAACATAACACGCTAGCAAACACTTGAATTACTGGCAGGTATTTCAAGACTAGCAGTATGGTATAACAAATAGAAAATAACAGTATTGGTCCCACTTAACACTGAAGACAGGACTAAAACAAAGGACTCTGTTGGAAATAAATCACATTGTTTGATTTGATAGGGTTATTTGAGGTTACACTTACATAATGTATTATATATGTAAGCCCATATCATATATGTGGTCTGAAAACCATTGTAAGAAAAATTAAACTTATGTTTTGTAAAACCCTTTGTAACTTGTCCTAAGTAAAAATCTACGTCAATGGAAATGAATCATACTGTTTAAATAAATTAGCTATGTTCAGGTTAAATATATGAATGTTTTTTACATGCATTGGACAGATTATTGTAGGCATTCAGTTGTTTCAAAATACTATTAAACTTGATATACCCAATACTAAATATTCACTTCAGAGGGGAAGGTTCCTTGATGCTACTTAAGGGTCTTCATTAAAAGAGTTGGAGCTGCCTTTCCTTCCTTGGATCAGCCCTGTTGCTTATCCATAGATACTGCATAACATTACCAATGGGTTAGCATGTTCCCAGTAAATTAGGACGTTTGGTGGGTTAGCATGTTGTTTTCTCACATATAACACCTTTGGCGGGTTAACATGTGATTCCCCTACTTGTGGGGTTTGTACTTGTTATCTCACGTTATTTGACAGATGGTTGATAAGTTAGCACGTTATCTTCAGATTGCTTACTTATTTGTTGGCTTAGTACACTATATCCCACTAACATGTATATTGGATTAGCATATAATTTTATTTGCCAGCGAATTGTATGTATGTTGGGTTAACACTTGTTATATCCGCTAGCTAACATATTGGGTTGATATATTTTGCATGCTGGCAAACCTGTAGCTATATTGGATTGGTACATTATTATTATTATTATTATTATTATTATTATTATTATTATTATTATAAGCTGCCAGCATTATCATCATCGTGTGGAGAGTGCTAAGCCCGTAGGGGTCATACAGTGCTATGGTAATCGGAGGTAGTCAGATTCAGTGCAAGGAGAGGGAGGGTTGTTTCAATTTTTTTTATCAAGAGCCTTCACCGGCATAATAGATGTCTTTTGGGTCAGTAAATGTCTGCTATTAACTAACACATGTTGTCATCTGCCATGATAGGTGGGTGGACTAGTGCAGTGTTTTAGTCCATTAATACATCTGGACGGTGAAATTTTTAGTCACAACAAACGGTAATTTTAAATTTCAGAGATCACGTGTAAGTAAATGAACCTGACAACCTTACTTTGCAAACGCTTGAATGACAGCCTTGATCTTTCTGTAAGTGCATCCGTGGCCCCCGTGCTATCATGAACTAAACAAGTTACAGTCATAGTCACAGAATGTAACTCGCAGGAGAACTACATGTATGCTTTCTAAGAGGGTCGGATGATAACTGGAGAAAGTGAGGATGAAAGGGATGATAATATCCCTCTGATAGAGCACAGTTATGGTCAGGTTCACATGGCAGGCCAGGTACTATAAATCGGGAAAATGCCTATAATTCTTTCCTGTTCGTTCGCTACTTTTATTAAGGGTTACATGAGAAAACCCATTATATAAAAATGCATCTGTCAACAGAAAATCGATATATGAGAAACAATTAAAACAGTCCAGGAAACTTGAGTTCCCTCAAGGTTAGAGAGAGTGCTGAGTCATTGACTATTGCCATTTTAGTGATGTTTATACAATTACTTTATATTCAAATAAATGTTTAAATAGCAGACGTCAATCTAATAACGACGTCAGTATTGAGTCAATAGTTAAATCCAGAAGCTTGCCGTTTATTAACCCGTTAATGTGGAATAAATGTTAGTACAGTAACGGTTGAAGAAAATATCAATAAGTTTTTACTGTGTATGACGTCATGACCAAAGCCAGGAGGATCGAGCCTCCAACACTACTTGTGCTGAATGACCTGCACGGACGGAGGATCAAGCCTCCACTACATGTGCTGGAAGACCTGCACGGACGGAGGATCAAGTCTCCACTATTTGTGTTGCACGGACGGAGAATCCAAGCTCCACTACTGTGCTGAATGTCTTACAGTCCTACACGGACGGAGGGTTAGCTTCCACCAATCTGTACTGAATGACCCACTCGAGGTTAGAGCTTCACAGATAAAATAAAAAGGTAATTTTTCTCTGGCATTGTTTTAAACCATATATTATTATTATTAGTATTACCATTATTATTAATACAGTAATAATAATCATAGTGAAAAAGTCAGTATTTTTGGCAGTAGTACTGCTGCGATCACTATCGTCTTTGCTGATGCCGATTATTATTATTACTCTTATTATAATTATTATTATTAGTGGTGGTAGCATTAGTGTTCTTGTTGAATTTTATTTAACAGCTAACAATGAAAACATGTCTCCTGAGTTCCTTCACTTCCCTGCCTCCTGTTCTCCTGCCAAAGGTTATGTTGACACTAGGCTTATATGACCTTTGGTTATGGAGATGTCCCCCGCCACCCAGGCAGTACAAAAATTTTCGACTAGGCTGATTTTTTTTCTTCAGACGAGTCAGATTTTTTTTTTTTTTTTAGAGTTTGTAGCGAAAGTTGATGAAACAATAAAATCCATTGTTGATACTTGCATAATGCATACTATACGACACTTGCTCATTTTATTTTTATTTTGCTTCATAAATATTTGCATGCATGCATACATGTATACGGATGTATAGATGCATGCATGATATAAGATTTACGCTCATCCCCAAGACTTGAGTAGACCATAAATGGGACCGCGCCCACCTACCTGAGTCAGGTCTTCCAAGATGGCGTGCGCGCGCGGTTGCAATCCTCGGTAAGTGAAAGTGTTAAATACTGTAAAATTTTTCTGGCGTTTATGCTTGCGTGTGTGTGAGGGCGAGCTGGAACCTCCCATTTCTTGTGATAGTAACTTAGTATTCATCCTCACAGATTGCTATTAATGTTTCTCAGGACGTTACTCTGAACACAAAGCATAGTAGAACGTTATAGAAAAAAATGATCTTAAGGTTTATATTGATGCAGTACACTCTCCACTGGGCTTGGACTACGAGTTTTATAAAAGCCCTAAAATATTATTTGTTAAGGTCTCTTAAATATTTTTTTTAGGCTCACCGGTTACATGATTGCTGCCGATGTTATTTTGGCGATATGCTGGTTGTTATGGTTACTCCTAGATATTTTTCATTGTGCCAGACTTGAAGACTCATTCTCCTAGGTTGTATTTTTTCTCTTTTCTGTTGTGCTAGTGGTTCTGGGAAATATCTTCCCCTATGGCCTGGTCTCAGACTAGGCCTCCCAGGCTGAGAAGGAAATATTACAGGATTAGGTACTATTAAGAAGCACGTGGGGGAAAGTTAAGGTGTTTACTGAATCTAAGTAATAACGTATAATATTTACCTTTTATCTTATTCGTGAACCTGAATGCGTCACATTCCTTCCACATGTCCTGCAGGATCCCTGCGAGTTTAGTGCTCCCCAATGAATGTAATAATAACCATGAATCAGAAAGAAAAAAACATAATCAGTCTTGAAGAATGAGAGACATGCAGCATTTTGGAATCTTTATTGAGGAAACGTTTCGTCAACCAGTGGCTTCTTCAGTCCACTGACTGGCGAAACTTTTCCTCAGTAAAGATTCCCAAATGTTGCACAAGTGTCTAATTATTCAACTTGTAGGTTTTCCAATACCATTTACATCATCAGACGTATTTGAGTGAAAAAAAAATATCAGGCTTCTTCTATTTTGTACTCATTAGTGTAACAGAATGGTAGTACCTCCCTGGATGATTGCTGTCTACCATCCGGTCTTTCCCATTTACCATGTTCATGATTTTTGTATTTGCTAAGGTTGAATTTCATTACCCATTTATCTGACAATTTGTGCAGTTTGTCCAGGTCAACCATGGAATCCGTCTGTCTACTTACTTTCTTAGCAACTTTACAGCTTCCACAAACAGGGATGTATTACTTGCCTCTGGTATCTCAGGTAAATATATCAGGAGCATTAATATGTGAGTATGGGCACTTGGGGAACACCACTTTTCATTCATCCATATTAACACTTCCTCGCGAACCATCGTTTTTTTTTTTATGGACCCTTGAAGGTGGTTGCCTTAATACTGAAAGACACCTGACCTAAGGAATCCCAGCTACCTTCCCACTTCTCGTATCAAACCACATTGCTCTCTTATTCACCAGGCACTATGATCCCATGCGAATTTTAAACTTTTAATTTTTAATATAATTTTCTTGGGGCTTGGGCAGTCCTTGATCTTTTCTAGATTTTTCCTGCTATCCCTGCCTGACTGTACATGAACCTCTGGTATGGTGTCTTGTCAAACAAAGTAGCTCAGGAAAATGTAAATCACTCATCCGTCTCTTTTCTGGATGGAAGGCAGAGTGCTGACAAGATGCGTAATACAAAGCCAGCAAATCAAGAAATAAATGGTAAGACAAAGCTTCTCAGTGACTGCATGAAGATCTTGAGTGAAGCGTTGTCGTAATAAAAGCTTACTTTGCTTCTACTCTTTCCTTGTGTATCTCCGTTACTCTCATGGAACTTCACTAGGTTCTTCAGGCACGATTTCTCCTCTCTAAACCTGTCCCGGCTGCCCTTTATGAATGTGCTCTTCTCCAGGTGTTCCACAACTCTCAGAGAGAGAGAGAGAGAGAGAGAGAGAGAGAGAGAGAGAGAGAGAGAGAGAGAGAGAGAGAGAGAGAGAGAGAATGAGAGAGTGAGTACGGGTCAAGGATACCAACCAGCCTTGTAGTTTAGAGTTACCAGCCTGTCTCCCTCGTAGACTTGAGTGGCGTTTGCTATTTTCCAGCTGTTTTCAGTTCCCGTATGCAGTTAATCATTCGAATTACTGTGAACGCCTGAAGGTCCTTCAACTGTATTCCTTGTAAAGTAGGCGAGAAAGATGCATAGTAATTTACACCTGGAAAATCCTGAGGGACTTATCCCAAACCTAAACACTGAAATCACTGTGATAACAAGAGACTTAGCAGAGGGTGCAAAATTCTATCAGTAAAAGCAGGTGCGCGACAAGTACACTAAGAGAGAACTTGGTGAATGTCAGAGGTCCCCGACTCTTCAGCACCCTCCCTGCGCGCATAAGGGGAATTGCTAACAAACATCCTGGCTATCTTCAAGAGGTAAATGCACAAGTTCCTCAAATCACTGCCTGACCAGCTGAGCTGTGTTTCGTACTTTGGACTACATACTGCCAGCAGTAACAGCCCGGTTGCTCAAGCCTTGATCCTCCAGGAGGCCTGGTCTAAGACCAGGTCGATGGGGCGTTTACCCCCGGAAACGTCCTTCAGTTAACTTTCAGGTAGTTTGTTTCCATTGACTTGTAGATTTTTCCAGCGGAACAGTGTGTATGTGTGTGTTACCAGTTGTCAGAGGCACTTGTCGATAGACACTAGGTCTGTGGTGTTTATATCTGTATTATTTATTATTATTAACACTGCCGTTTCCCACCAAGGCAGGGTGGCCCAAAAAAAAGAAAAACTTTCACCATCATTCATTCCATCACTGTCTTGCCAGAGGTGCACTCACACTACAGTTATAAAACTGCAACATTAACACCCCTCTTTCAGAGTGCAGACATTGTGTTTCCCATCTTCAGGACTCAATTTCGGCCTGCCGGTTTCCCTGAATCCCTTCATAAGTATTACCTTGCTCACACTCCAACAGCACATCAAATCCTAAAGCCATTTGCCTCCATTCACTCGTATCTAACACACTCACACATGTTAGAAGTCCAAGCCCCTCACACACAAAACCTCCTTGACCCCCTCAAACCTTTCCTGGGCCGACCTCTACCCTGCCTTCCCTCAACTACAGATTTATACACTCGAAGTCATTCTATTTCGTTCCATTCTCTCTACATGTCCAAACCACCTAAACAACCCCTCTGCAGCCCTTGGGATAATTTTGGTAATCCTGCACTTCCTCCTAATTTCCAAACTATGAATTCTCTGCATTATATTCACATCACACACATTGCCCTCAGACACGACATTTCCACTGTCTCCAGCCTTCTCCTTGTTACAACATTCACCACCCATGCTTCGCACCCATATAAGAGCATTAGTTTAACTATACTCTCATACATTCCCCTCTTTGCTTCCGTAGATAAAGTTCTTTGTCTCCACAAACTCCTCAGTGCACCACTCACGTTTTTCCCCTCGTCAATTCTATGATTCACCTCGTCTTTCATAGACCCATCTGCTGACACGTCCACTCCTAAATATCTGAATACATTAACCTCCTCTATACTCTCTCCCTCCAATCTGATATTCAGTCTTTTGTTACCTTTTTTTTTTTATCCTCATCGCCTTACTCTTTCCTATATTCACTTTTAATTTTCTTCTTTTACATACCCTACCAATCTCATCCACCAACCTCTGCATCTTCAGAATCTCCCAGTAGCACAATGTCATCATCAAAGAGCAACTGTGACAACTCCCACTTTGTGTTAGATTCTTTATCTGTTAACCCATACCTCTTGCCAAGACCCTCGCATTCACTTCTCTTACAACCCCATCTATAAATATATTGAATAACCATGGTGACATTACACATCCTTGTCTAAGGCCTACTTTTACTGGGAAATAGTAGTCCCCCTCCCCTATATACTCTAACCTGAGCCTCGCTGTTCTCGTAATAACTTTTCATTGCTTTCAATAAAATACCTCCTATTCCATACATTTGCAACATCTGTCACATTGCCCCCCTATCCACCCTGTCATACGGCTTTTCCAAATCCATAAATGCCACAAAAACCTCTTAACCCTTATCTAAATACTGTTCACCTACATGTTTCATTGTAAACACTTGGTCTGCACAACCTCTACCCTTCCTAAAGCTTTTTTGTTCATTTGCTATCCTACTCTCCATTTTACTCTGAATTCTTTCAATAATTCTACCATACACTTTACCAGGTATACTCAGCAGACTTATTCTCCTATAATTTTTGCACTCTCTTTTGTCCCCTTTGCCTTTATACAAAGGAACTATGCGTGTTCTCTGCTAATCCATGGGTACCTTACCCCCTTCCATACATTTATTAAATAAAAGCACTCCAGAAGTATATCCGCACCTACTTTTAACATTTCTGTCTTGATCCCATCAATCCCAGCTGCCTTATATCCTTTCATTCTTCCCACCACCTCACGAACTTCCCTTGTACCTTAACTGTGTTAAAGAAGCAGTTACTCTCTAACTGCTTCTTTAGCACAGTTAAGGTATGAACAGGTGCCAGACCGAGGTTTGGCAGACAGTAACTCGTCACCGCCACCAGTCTTGAAACGCTGCACCCAGTTCCTCACCGAGTGCTCACACACACTAACATTCTCCACTATTTCTTTCGTCTGGTGCCCAGCTTTGTGAAGCCATATGATTTTAGCTCTAGTTTCAGGTGTTAAAGACTTTCTTTTACCCATAATCAAACATGTATAGCCCCAAAACCAAAGGGAACACTTCACAAAAGATGTGATGGATGAGAGACAAAAGTGCAACACTTCATCTCACCATGGCAGCCACGTGAGCAATGAGAATTCACTGTGAAGCATGGCAGAAGACTGTGATGTCTTTGCTAACGGCTGCTACCCAGTAAAATACACTGACGAAAAAAGACCCATCTGTATGGTAGGCCTTTGATTTTCATCACAGCATTATGCCAGGGTGCTCACCCGGCATAATTCCGTGACGAGCACTAATAAATATAAGTATATATATATATATATATATATATATATATATATATATATATATATATATATATATATATATATATATATATATATATATATATATTTAGCTTTCTCTCAACACATCGGCCGTATCCCACCAAGGCAGGGTGGCCCAAAAAGAAAAACGAAAGTTTCTCTTTTTAAATTCAGTAATTTATACGGAAGAAGGGGTTACTAGCCCCTTGCTCCTGGCATTTTAGTCGCCTCTTACAACACGCATGGCTTACGGAGGAAGAATTCTGTTCCACTTCCCCATGGAGATAAGAGGAAATAAACAACAACAAGAACTAGAAAGAAAATAGAAGAAAACCCAGAGGGATGTGTATATATACATATATATGCTTGTACATGCATGTGTAGTGTGACCTAAGTGTAAGTAGAAGTAGCAAGACGTACCTGTAATCTTGCATATTTATGAGACAGACAAAAGACACCAGCAATCCTACCATCATGTAAAACAATTACAGGCTTTCGTTTTACACTCACTTGGCAGGACGGTAGTACCTCCCTGGGCGGTTGCTGTCTACCAACCTACTACCTAGAATATATATACATATATAATATATATATATATATATATAAAATATATATATATATATAATATATATATATATATATATATATATATATATATATATATGTCGTGCCGAATATGTAAAATTGGTCAATTAGCAAGAACTCATTTAAAATTAAGTCCTTTCTGAAATTTTCTCTTATAAGTTTAAACATATTTTTTTCATTAATGTTAATGTAAAAGTTTTTAATTTTGCACCAAAAGAATCTTAGAAAACTTACCTAACCTTATTATAACAAGAACAATTTATTTTAGCCTAACCCAACTAAATATATTTTGGATTTGTTTACAATAATTTAATACTAAACAAACACAGTGAAATATATTTTTTTCGTTAGGTCCAGAATGATTTTGGCGAAATTATTGTATACACAAATTTTCGCTTGTCCTATATGGCAAGATGAGCGTTGCTATTTAAGCCAAGATCGCAAATTCTGCCTATTCGGCACGACATATATATATATATATATATATATATATATATATATATATATATATATATATATATATATATATATATATATTTATATATATATATATACATATATTTATATATATATTATATAAAACTGCACTAGCCAAGGACTCGAACCCATGCTGCTTTGGCCTGCCTCATGGTGGGCAAAAACACATGATGCCCTAATCCACTGGACCATACAAGTCCTTGGCTAGTGCAGTGTTGTTATTGATCAATACCGCTCGTTAGTGGTCACAATAATATATATATATATATATATATATATATATATATATATATATAGGGAGGTACCACCTCTAGAACTGTCCTGGGGACCCTCAGAGAAAAGAATAAACTTGCTTCAGGGAAAACTCAAGGTTCTCCCTGAAGCTGTTTGAGAATTTTCTCCTACCACCCCCTATATTTCAAGTATGGTTTATTTAAAGACAAAATACGTTGGCCAAACATTCACAAAAATACAACAGAAAGTAAAACAACATAGGTAACTCAGAGCTACATCTCGAATACTTCGTCCAGCTCCCCTGCGGTGGGCCGTGTGCCCAGAATGCTGCAGGCATTTCCTCTCTGGATTGCAACACTGAGTCTCTGAAAGAGGAAGCTGGTCGCCCTGTGGTCCTTGGTTTCTATGATGAGCATTTCACCCAGCTCTTTGAGGAACTTGAGAGCACATTTGCCCCATGCTCCAAGGGTCTCCGACCCTATTGGAATGAAGTTATAGCAAGGGGGAAGGTCTTCATATTTTCAGATCTTCTGGTTCTCCCTGTGGCTGGCAGCTCCACCCCCTTCCACTACAGAGTATGGCAAGTAGGTGTCTGCCAATGTGGCGACACAGGTGTAGTCCCAGGCAATCTGCTTTCCATCCTTCCAGGGTAGCATAGTGGCTCCATCAGGACGCTTTTGACTTCCATCAGACCTCTGTACTTGAGGTTCCTGTTGAGCTGGGCAACGGGCTGTGGCGAAGCTTTTCTTTGTGATGTCATTGACCTCCTCATGTCTGACATACTTCCCTTCTGCTGTGTGACACATGAGACCATGAAGTCCGAATTGATCAGCTGTCGCCCTGCCGCAAATACACCTAGGTTCGGTGAGGATGGGGGCAGCTAGGCGAAGAGCAACACCAGTCTGAATGGCCTGTGGGTCGAGACGGGTGCCCAGGGAGGAATTGGGAACAGCTAACAGGAAATCTCCTGAGTGTGGTGCCTTCACTGCCAGGAGACGAGCTTTGTCCTTTCCTGAAGCATTGGGGAGCGTTGTGTTGGCGATTTTTTTCCATGATCGGTTTGTCCCAGTGGGACTGTTTGTGTTCTTTGGGAGGAGCTGGTCTACTGGAGGAGTCTGTAAGGGTGTCCCACCGAATCGCTGCTTAAGTAAACCTGGGGTCTTGAGCTCCTTCCATGTCTCTCAAGCGTTCGGGAACTATCTTCTTGACTAATGCACTGGAAGCCAAACATGAAGACAGAAAAGCAGGTAAAGCAACTTGCATTGCTTTGCGCACCCCTATACTTCCCAGTCACACTGGGAGGGTTGCCTGATCCCATTGCTCATCCTCTAGTGACAGGTTCTGTGCCTTCTTAAAAGTTGATCTCAGGTGTGCGTCATAATCATCGAGTATTGGGTTGTCAAAAGAGGGAAGGAAGTAAGTGAGTCTTGGCATAGTAAGACACCTTGTGAGGAGATACAGAGCATCATGGGCATCAAGATCGCTTATTCTCTCCTCCATTCTCATCAGGTCATTCAATTTGTCCCTGAGGACAGTGTCGATGGCCTGGTGACCCAGCAGTGCTCCCAAGAGGGTACTGTTGGACGGAGTGGTAGTAGAGACTTCCGGGAGGATTCTTCACACAGCATTGATTATTTCCTGGTTCTCTGTGATGATTTCACACTTGGAGGGATTGAGGATGAGTCCCGAGTCTTCTCCCTGTGTTTTTACCAGTTGTAGGTCCCCCACCAGGGACTCTTCAGTACCTGCCAGAGTACCGTCATCCAGGTACCAGATATTGAGCTCACTGCGTAGGCTGGAAGTTAGTTCTCTTACTGCCAAGCAGAAGAGAAGTGGAGCGAGTGGGTCACCCTGCTGAACACCCTCTGATGATTGAATTTCATGTTCTCCAAACAAAAGAATTGAGGGTTTGCTGTAGCCGGCTGAAATGAATGGAAAATGACTGGGGAACCGATCCCGAACAGCTGGCAAGACAGCATCTGTCTTCACCATATTAAAGGCATTTCTAAAATCAAGTTTGAGTATGGCCTTGTCTTCTGGTAGGTCCCTGATGTAGGTCCTTGCGGCATGAGCTGCGGCTTCACTGCCTTGAGAGACCCCAAAGCCCAGTTGGTGTGGCTGGAGTAAAGTGGCAGCTTCTAGGCGAATGTTTCTTACTGCTGCTTTGGCAACGAGACGGCGAAGTGTTTCCAACCGCAATGAGTCTGATTCCCCCATCCCTCTTCAAAGTACATAGTGAGGCTCCAAAAAAGAAAGGTTTAATTTCTTCTGGGATGTGCCCAGCCAGGCAATTGTTGACGGAAGTTGTTAACTCGGTGAGAAGAATTGATGCAGGTTCACCGAGTACTGGATTTACCATCACTTTGAGGTGCTGAGGTCGAATTCCAGTGTAACCTCCTGCAGATCCTGCTGGAAATGACACGATCGCCTTATAGACTTCCGATTCTGGCAAAATTAATTGTTCAGTGATGGGGTCTTCCTCATGGTTGTCGTTGATGGCTATGGTGTCCCTGGTTGGATGCTTGTCTCTTAGTGCTTGGGCCATGGTCTCATCTTTGGGGGCTACAGTGTTGTCACTTGTAATTATTCTTATTGCTCCCACTGTGTTACCGTCTTCGATTTTTTTTGCTAACCTGTGCGCAAATTTTCTCGTTTTCAGTGGGACTTTTCTTGGGTCTACCTCTGATTCCTGCGATGATGGGGCAGAGGGACGCAGTTATCCGTTCTTGGGTAGTTGCGCACTGCCTTGATAACTGACGTGGTTAGCAGTTTGCCTCGTCTTTCAGGAACTGCGAGACAGACATTGCCGAACAAGAGTAGGTTGCGCCATGCTTGGATGGTGCCTCGGGCTTCTAAGTTGGTGGAACCTCCATTCACCCGCTTAAGAAGGTCTGTGAATTTCCCTGCTGCATATGGGCGAGCCGCTTTAGGGATGTGGGATAGTGTACTGCTAGCAGTGGATCTGAATGCCAACAGGTTATCGCAAGTGACGAGGTTACCATTGGAATTGTCATCTGCCTGTGGAGGCTGTGGGCTGCTCTCTGCTGGGGGCATATGTGATCCTGCACAACCATTGTGTGCACGAATGCGGCCATCCCTGTTGCGTGCTCGAAACTCTCCGCACACCTGACATGTGCCTCTTCTTTCATTGTTGGGTGCATTGTTTCCCTGGCTTTGTGGCTGGCTGGCTTCATCATCTGCCATACCTCAAACTGTGTGGTAAGCCCAGGCTGAAGGGAAAATGGCGCATGGCATATATATATATGTCGTGCCGAATAGGCAGAACTTGCGATCTTGGTTTAAATAGCAACGCTCATCTTGCCATATAGAACAAGTGAAAATTTGTGTATGCAATAATTTCGCCAAAATCATTCTGAACCTAACGAAAAAAAATATATTTCACTGTGCTTCTTTAGTATTAAATTATTGTAAACAAATCTAAAATATATTTAGTTGGGTTAGGCTAAAATAAATTGTTCTTGTTATAATAAGGTTAGGTAAGTTTTCTAAGTTTCTTTTGGTGCAAAATTATAAATTTTTACATCAACATTAATGAAAAAAATAAATCTTTAAACGTATAAGAGAAAATTTAGAAAGGACTTAATTTTAAATGAGTTCTTGCTAATTGACCAGTTTTACATATTCGGCACGACATGTATATATATATATATATATATATATATTATATATAATATATATGCAAAACAACCCTTGATAATGTGAGTAGTCACGAAAACGCTTGGAAGTTCTCTATTCTTTCACAGTGGTTGTTTTGCATATCCTGAAATCACCACCTGTTTACTGTGATCTTATTGCATATATATATATATATATATATATATATATATATATATATATATATATATATATATATATATATATATATATATATATATATATATATATATATATATATATCGTGCCGAATAGGCAGAACTTGCGATCTTGGCTTAAATAGCAACGCTCATCTTGCCATATAAAACAATTGAAAATTTGTGTATGCAATAATTTCGCCAAAATCATTCTGAACTTAACGAAAAAAATATTTTTTACTGTGTTTGTTTAGTATTTAATTATTGTAAACAAATCTAAAATATATTTAGTTGGGTTAGGCTAAAATAAATTGCGCTTGTTATAATAAGGTTAGGTAAGTTTTCTAAGATTCTTTTGGTGCAAAATTATAAATTTTAACATGAACATTAATGAAAAAAATATATCTTTAAACGAATAAGAGAAAATTTTAGAAAGGACTTAATTTTAAATGAGTTCTTGCTAATTGACATGTTTTACATATTCGGCACGACATTATATATATATATATATATATATATATATATATATATATATATATATATATATATATATATATATATATATATATATATATATATATATATATACTCAGTACAAATACACACAAAGAACTGGGACTGATTCATTGGCAGGGAGTGATGTTTAGACAAGTTTCATTACGCCTAAGAGTCGGTGGACTTGTGTGTGGGTGGTTGCATCCCAGAGGAGGACGAGAAGATCCCCAAGGGAAATAAGCCATAGCATTGGACTTTCTTGAGTTATCCCTCTGGAATAAGTAACCCATAGAACATCTTTCTTAACTTACAAACTATTTTTCTTGCAGCCTTCCCTCCTTTCCCGTCCCTTTCTTAACCCCATCAATAGTTCACATACCTTTGACTCTCCTGTGACACCCTCTATGTGACAATTTTGTCGCAACACTTCTCCTTTACCTGTTGAAAATGTTTGTCATCCGGAGTAATATTATATTTCATAAGATCCAGTGATCCTAAAAGGTTGGTTAATGGTGTTCAAAACCTCTCGACCAAACGAGGGTTATTAAGGTTGCCTGTAACCTCTTCACCACGTTTCAAGAATATTTTAATCCCTCAAATATGGATATTATACACAGATACACTGTGTGACATACATCTCACTGTGTATGTGTATATATACTTGCGTTTGCATGTTTAACGTTTCCTAATAATAATAATAATAATAATAATAATAATAAGAAAGAATGCTGATTTTGAATATTTTTCATTTCTTTTTGCTTTTGGGAACATGCACGTATAACCTAATACTGTGAAGGATAGAGTATTTATATCAACATGAGCGCCATCTGTATAGTTGTATAAATAGTGTTATTAGATAATTATTATTATAGTGTGTATTCGAAAATACAACATTGAAACAGTACTGATATCGTACTGAATGTTCCTTGTTAATGTAAAAATTAATAATTTTGTACCAAAAGAACCTTAGAAAACTTAATTATTATAACAACCTCAATTTAATTTAGCCTAATCCAACTAAATATACTTTGGATAAGTTTACAATAATTTAATAATAACAAACCTCTCTTTTAACGTATCTTTTCAGGTTCCATAATATAAGGGAACACCTCTTTGCCTTGGCTGCTAGGTGATCAGGGACAGAAGAGTTAACAGACTTGCCCAATGTTTCTACTCTACGGATTGAACCCGGGTTCCTTCCATTGTGAGCCGAACATTAGGTTTCAGCTATAAGCGACCTGTAGCTGGCTTGTTTTTGCAAACTCTGGCACTCCGGCCTGAGGTCAGCATTATGATGCAAGGTGCTACGTGCTTAGCCACAGTTGCCTGTCACAACCTTGCTTGGCTTGCTCACTTTTCCTCTTACTGGAATTACAGTGGTTTTAATGCAAAACAAGCTAGGTTTTCTCAAGCCAGCTTTCGTAGCAACGCTCCTACAGCTCTAAATATAATTTGTTGCAGCTCTCAAATATTTACTGCCAAAAAATCTAATCTTCAAATTTTATAGGAATTTAGCCATCCGTTTACGAACGAGTAACACAGGCTGGAACATGATCAATATCCTGGTCAGTGGTCGCGCGAGATTTTTTTTTTAATTTGTTTAACAAGATTGAATAAATTCAGTGTTCGGTTACTCTATTTTGTAGTTATATTGCGAGAACACTTGCAGGGTGAGGCTACCCTATTCTATACATGAACATAGAATAGAGGAGCACTGCAGTAGGCAGGCCCTTCTTAAAACCAAGCTTTCTCATTCATATTTCAACTTAATTTTGAATCTACGCAAAGTTTTTGCTTCGATTACTCCTCTGTAATAGTTATATTGTGTCAAGACCAACAGCAAATAAATGTTAGTAAACTGTCCAAATCTATTTTCAAATGGACAAAATTTTCGTAATATTTGCCATATAGAATCTGTTTACTTGAAATAATCCTTTTCGGATTTGTTTTGACCCTTGTAGGTTTAGCGCTTCTTTTTTATTATAATTTTATTTGTTTTAGCTTCATTAGCAACTTCAATTTCGTAGTCACGTTCAGCTTTTCTTATCCCCCTCCTTTTTTTTTTGGGGGGGGGGGGACCTCTTTTTAATATCAACATATTGGAAACGCAAACAAAAATGCAGTATAATGCGACGCTTTATTGAGAACATTACACCCATACAGTCAGATCTTCCCTACTGTACTACCACTACTACCACCATCACTATACCACCACCTCTACTACTACCACCATCACTATACCACCACCTCTACTACTACCACCATCACTATACCACCACCTCTACTACTACCATCCGCCGCCGCTGTTGCTGCCGCCGCCGCCATAACCACTATCACTGCTGCTACAACTACTACCAGCACCACCACTACCACTGCTACCATTACTGCCACTTCCACTACTACTACTACTACTACAACCAGCAGTGGTGCCACTGCATCCACTTCAAAGACTTCACCAGTAAGGGACGCCACTAGGTTCAGTCTTCTGCAGGGGTATAAATATTCCTTTGCAACGACTGCAAACAGATATACGTGGTCGTACATCCAGAGACCTCCAAACATATTTTAGAACGCCAGTACACCAACAGAATGGACGACTTAAAGAACGCCTGTGCTTTACACCGAAATTCTCAAACCATTTAAATGGAAACGCGCGGCTCATCGCTGAGGAAGAGGACACCTAGAAAAGCAGGCTTTTGAAATCACCACTTAACCATATATCCAACATTTTCAACCAAAACATCGGCTTCTACAGTATAGATGAACCTCTGGCTTCTACAATATAGACGAACCTCTGGCTTCTACAATATAGACGAACCTCTGGCTTCTACAATATAGATGAACCTCTGGCTTCTACAGTGTGGATGAACTTACATAGCAACAGGTCATAGCATGGAAGAACACTGCAGTAGACCTACTGGCCCACGTTGGGCAAGCTTTTCTCAAATCTAACTCCTCAGCGATCAACTTCAACAGTCCTCACCTGAACCTTTGCGTCACTACGCACGCAATATATGCTTACGTCTTTTCTCACTAGCTAGGTCTGGTTTTGACCTGATAAAGCCTACTGTGTGGGCGAAATGTTGTCAGTGATAGATCACATACTGCGTTTGTCCCCTTGTCCAAACCTATTTATACTCACCAGTATTTAAGTTTATTGATGTTTCGCCAACGTAAACCATCTGACAGTTTCCATACGGGATAATATTAACTTCAGCGACGCCTTTGTCAAGACTTCGTGTTATAGTCTTGGATAGATCTTTGATAGTAATAGTATTGGCTGTTGTTACAAAAATAATAACTGGAAACTTCATTCAGATGTTTCGCTAACACAACAGACTTTTGTTAAAGTCTAATATATCGTACCAGGCGGCAGCACAATACTGTATATAAACAGGAAGGAGGAACATAGTTTGACGTACACAAGAACATAAAAATAGAATAGAGGGACACTGCAGCAGGGTTAATGGGCGACAGGAAAACAAGTCACAGAAAAAAGAAAAGAAAAATAAAACAGGAAAAAAAGGCAGAGTGAAAAAAAGT
>NC_091356.1:14077222-14079722 GCF_038502225.1 Cherax quadricarinatus | reverse complement strand
CAATCTGGACACCCACGATGCCTTGTACCTTCTCACAAAGTGCTTGAGTCTGCCCAGGTTGACATATTTTCTAAGATGTGCACCTTCATATGATAACCCAATACTGCACGAATATGACAGTATCCGAGGCAGATTTTTACGAAAGTACTTAACCTTACTCTAGAAGACTGGCAGTGGAACCAAGCTGCACTTCCAGTCAGACTAGCAGGCATTGGTGTCCGCAAGTCATCACAGATTGCGCTACCTGCTTATCTGTCCTCGTGTATTGCATCCAGAGGGGTTGTAGCAGCGATTCTCCCTGAACATCTTAGGGACAAGATTGGAGTCCAGGACCAAAAGTTCATTGATGGAGCCATGATCTGGGATAATCTAACGGGCTCTGAAACCAGACCTGTTCCCCCCACAACTACAAACAATCGCACTTGGATGGTCCAATAGTGGAAAATATAGCCTCAACAATGCTTCAGAGTGTGTCATGGAAGGATAGAGCCCGCCTCCTGGCAGTGAGAACCCCTCATGCAGGGGACTTTCTGTTGGCTGTTCCCAACTCCAGCCTTGGCACACACCTCGACCCACAGACCATCCGCATCGTTGTTGTCCTTCGACTTGGCGCCCCTAATCTCGCCGAACACAGGTGTATTTGTGGCAGTGAAGCAGCAGACCGATTCGGGTACCATGGTCTTGTGTGCCGTAAAGCCGTGGGAAAGATTGCAAGACATGAGGTTAATAACATCAAGAGGAGCCTCACAACAGCCGGATGCCCAGCAGTAAGGGAGCCACCCCAGCTATGCAGATCTGATGGCAGCCAGAAGCGTCCAGATGGTATCACCCTTCAAGCCTGGACAGATGGGAAGCAGGTGGTGTGGGACTACACAAGTGCATCTACATTGGCTGATACCTATCTCCAATACACCAGGGAGGAAGGAGGGGCAGCTGCCAGCTTCAGGGAGTTCCAAAAGTCTAGAAAATATGGAGAACTTGCCCATCATTATATGTTTGTTCCCATAGGCTCAGAGACCCTTGGCTCATGGGGAAAGAGTGCATCTAAATTCCTTAAGGAGTTGGGAAAAAGACTCATCAGGGTAACTAGGGATCCCAGGGCAGCTAGTTTTCTGTTCCAGCGGCTCAATGCGGCTGTTCAAAGGGGTAATGCCTGCTGTATTTTGGGCACGCGCCCCAGCTCTGAGGAGCTGGATGAGATTTCCGCATTATAATCGGTGATACACACGTAACAACATGTACCGTATATGCCACCTTTATATCAACAATATATCTCTTAAATCTTCTGTACCATATTATGTAATAAAATATTCCTATTGGTAAAAAATGAAAAGATGGGGTGGTAGGGGAAGTGGAATATTCAAACTGCTTCAGGAAGAAATGCAAATATTCTTCCTTGAAGCCTTTTTATTCACTTCTCTGAGGCTGAGTCCCACAATTTACACCAGAGGTGGACCCCATTATATAGATATATATATATATATATATATATATATATATATATATATATATATATATATATATATATATATGTCGTGCCGAATAGGCAGAACTTGCGATCTTGGCTTAAATAGCAACGCTCATCTTGCCATATAGGACAAGTGAAAATTTGTGTATGCAATAATTTCGCCAAAATCATTCTGAACCTAACGAAAAAAATATATTTCACTTTGTTTGTTTAGTATTAAATTACTGTAAACAAATCTAAAATATATTTAGTTGGGTTAGGCTAAAATAAATTGTTCTTGTTATAATAAGGTTAGGTAAGTTTTCTAAGTTCCTTTTGGTGCAAAATTATAAATTTTTACATCAACATTAATGAAAAAAATATATCTTTAAACGTATAAGAAAATTTTTTTAGAAAGGAATTAGTTTTAAATGAGTTCTTGCTAATTGACCAGTTATACATATTCGGCACGAGATATACATATATATACATATATATATATATATATATATATATATATATATATATATATACATATATATACATATATATATATATATATATATATATATTGTGTGTGTGTGTGGTGCCGAATAGGTAAAATTGGTTAATTAGCAAGAACTCATTTTTCTTAAATTTTCTCTTATACGTTTAAAGATATATATTTTTCATTTATGTTTATATAAAAGTTAATAATTTTGTACCAAAAGGACTTTAGAAAACTTACTTAACCTTATTATAACAAGCGCAATTTAATTTAGCCTAATCCAACTAAATATATTTTAGATAAGTTTATTATAATTTGATAATAATGAGTGAAATATATATTTTTTCGTTAGGTTCAGAATGATTTTTGAGAAATTATTGCATACACATTACACAAATAACCCGCACATAGAAGAGAGAAGCTTACGACGACGTTTTGGTCCAAGCCGGTCCGAAACGTCGTCATCAGCTTCTCTCTTCTATGTGCGGGTTATTTGTGTATCGTTCCAGTCACGGTATTGTGCCTTTTTTGTTATTGCATACACAAATTTTCGCTTACCTTATTCG
>NC_091356.1:14039722-14072222 GCF_038502225.1 Cherax quadricarinatus | reverse complement strand
TTACCCGAACAAGCAATTTATTTTAACTCGTTTATCTTGGTTCTAGTACTACGACCACTTTTCACAATAAAATTGTTATCGGGGAGGTCTGGCCTCGGGCCGGGCCCTCTAGGAAAACTCTAGAGCTAGGTAAATAATGTAGCATTTGGGAGCAGTACTCTGCTGTATATACTAGTGGACGGTGGGTACGCTGATGTCATACTAAAAGTGAAAGCCTAGAGTGACCTAGCAGAAAGAATATGGTCATGCATTTATTCCACCGTTGCTAGCCTGGATACCACTCCTTACAAGGCAATGAATTTTTTTATCAGAATTGAATACATCAGTAGTGTGCTGGTACCCTATGTAATATGATAGCTACATAGTGGGAACAAAAGCTGCCTGTAATTGTATATCCTTCAAGGAAGGGGAGAGGCTTTGATGTCGGTGATGTTCTCTTGATTCAGTGAAATGGGATTACCCTCTTTCATAGATCATACCTGATAAACCTCTCATTCTGCAGACGCTTTATGATCCCTACAGTTTTACGCTTCACCATATAATAATGGCATAGTACTGAAAGTGGAAACCAAAACTACAGCTTGGTGCAGTGTTGGACAGCTGTGCTTAAACTAGAAATAATGTATAGAATTAAAGACATCCTTCAGTCAAATACAAAGGCAGTAGGTGTGGTAGTGAAATTATGATGTAATCAGTCCATCAACCTGGAAGAAATAGTATTTGAGGTGGTCAGTACATCAGTCTTGAGAAAAGTTCAGCTCCATGTTGCTCGACTCTTCTCCAGGCCGAGAGACTGACCATCTCAAATACTAATTCTTCAAGGTTGATGGACTGATTACATCATTTCACTACTACACCTGCTGCCTCTATATTTGACTGAAGAAGCCTACTGTGTAGCGAAACGTTTCTCAGCAATAATGTGTCTGAATCATCAACTGTCGATATTTTATACCATTTTCAACATAACTATTACTTGTACTTAAATAATCTGTCACAACTGGATAAACAATAAGTCTGAAATTACTGAAAAAGCCTCAAGCTGTATTTTCTACCCTTGCTTTCCCTATCTCTCGTGGTTCATTTGTTTAATAAATCGCTGGAAGCCGAGAAGTTATCTTTTTTTATTATTACGACGTTTCACCTACGATGTAAACAATCTTGTAGGTGAAACACTAAAATAAAATGTGTCTTTTTTCTATATGCGCCACTTTAAGCGAAAAGTTATTTTATTTGAAGTTGTCGGTGGTCACACCGTTCCGTCTACAGGTCGTCTGGTTTTATATTCTACTTGTGTGTTAGTCGAGAGTAGAAGAATACCGAGGAGCTTCACAACTAAAATTGCAATTCCACAAACATTGTGGTACTGCTTGCAAGCAAATTCCTAAATACATCAGTATATTTGTAATGTATCGTTCAAAACTTTCATATTTTGTATTAGCGTCATCCCCTTGTTCCATCAACGTATCTTTCAAACCTTGTGTATCGTCTTACATAATTGTACATAGGTAATAACAGTCGAGTAATCCACATTCACTGGTACAGAAATGACGAAAATATTTTCGGTCATTTGGGGACCGTTCTTAGGGAATTGTAGGAAAAGTAAAACATTGAAAGAGCCTCGAGGAGAAATCTCAGTATTTCTCCCCAAAAGCCACTTTATGTACTACATCGAGGCTATAAGTCCTGTGGCGTATAGCAGGGCTAAGCCAAGACAAGTATGTACCGTGGTGAGAAGCAGACGGAAGGGAGATTACATTCCGGGAAGATAGTGGGTTGCCTTGTGTGAGGTGCAATTGGTTTCTTAGAAAGGGTGTTCCCGGAAGCTGCAATAGAACATTCTACTCACCTGCGCCTACACGTTATACACCCTTCATCCAGTCAAAAATTAATCAATCAAAAACGCCTAGATAGAGCATTCATTAAAAAAAAAAAAACCGAGGTTTCGCTCATTGAAAGCGATACCTCGTTAAACATTTCGAGGAGCGGAAAAAGTCGTATTTTAATAAAATACTCAGCCTACACGAGCTGATTTACTACTTGCATACTTCATGTCTTTCATACCCAAGCTGCTGCTCTGTCCATCTTACCAGAAAAGTCTCTGTATAATTGTACTTCTGGCGTTTGAACTTTTTTTTTTTTCTCTCCCTAAGCAAATAGAGTTGTGGATGGATGGAACAATCTTCCATATAGCTTCATTACAGCTAATGTCCAGCGCTGTGTGATTTATACCAGTTTAGTGCTTCTTGTGAAAGAAATGTAATATCCTGGTTAGCTTTAAAAATAGACTAAACAAATATGAGCAACATTGGTTGGGTGTGAGAAGGACCTGCTAGCATGGACAAGTAAGCCTTCTACAGTGCTCCTTTTTTGTCATACCTTAAAAATGAACTTTGGATCATAAAATGAAACCTTTTAATTAAATTAAATTTTTAAGCCGGAAGAAAAGCATTGCTGAGCATGTTTTCACTGGGACAACGATACGCTCAGTGTAGAGCTTAGTCGTTATTTGATGAAGCTCTACAGAGACATGCCGAAAATAACATTGTCTCATTTCCACTATTGTCAGCAACACACTGTTTGTAGCCAGAACACTTGTATTGCTTACATTAGAATATTTCAATCTTTTTGTGGATACTAAATGACACTCATTCTCTGTATGTTTAATACCGAGGGTAACTTAACACATAAATGACTCGTAGGGACGTTAGAAGTACTTTTTTCCCTCTCAGTATCGTACGATGGATTCACACATGGCAAAGGTGAAATAAATTGTCCCAAAAAATTTAACTGTACACGGGGACAAAAGCTACAAATGCACAACGCATTTTAGGTATTAGCCCTAGAGAGTTATACTTCTAGAAATAACCTTCATCCGTTATACCCAGTTACACTGTATCCGGTGAGAACAAATACTAGAGTATAATCGTTCTAATCAGAATTTATTATTGATAATTGAGGAACATACAAAGTAACAATCACTGAGAGGAATGTGAGGCTTATCACAATTGTTTTACGACCCCCCACTCGTGAATACCTCACTAGGGTTAAAAGTGCAGCTGCTGTACTACCTGACCTCCACATTATACAATGTCAACATTACACAGATAACCTGGAATTGGGAGAGGGCATTACCAACAAACTCCTAGTTGTCTCTAAGAGAGAACTGGATTAACTCCTGATAAGCCAAGCTGTGGTGCATACGTTGAATTTTGGCTAGCACCTAGAGCCTGGTCAGGTCATGAATCAGACCTGGTCTGGGACTGGGCCGCCACCGGGGATGGCCGCCAGGGAAATACTTTGAGTAAGACACATGTGCAGCAGTTAGTATCTTTATTATTAAAACGTTTCACTTACACAGTAGGCTTCTTCAGTTTCAACAAGAAAGATACCAAAGTGTTGCACATGTGTCTTACTCATCACTTGTCCGTATTTTATACCATTTTTAGCACAAGTACTAACTATATTAATACCAACAACTTGTATAAGCAAGCCACTTACACGACACTTTAAGAAATGTATTTAGAAACGTTTCACTCACTATGGGCAGTTTCAGTTCCCTAGTAAGCGAAACGTTTCTAAAATATCCCGAGTGCTACCTACGTGTGTTCATTTCATAAATAAACTTTATCATAAAATTAAAATAGGCCTTCAGACAAATTCTCAAGACATCGAGGAGCACTTGGGAAATAAGGAATTAAATTTGATCCACGGAATGGGATGGTAGCTCCAGCCCCTTAAATCAAGAGTATTTCACTATAGGGAACCTTTCTATGCGAGGAAGAGGCTAGCAGAGCAGCTGTGACGAAGTTGACAAACATATTTTCCCACGCCTGAGGCCGCGAGGCTACGACGGCTCGCCTTACCTTCCTTGATGCCAGTACAGGGTTTTTCAGCCAAGGAACTGAAACTATCTGTCTGTCTCTTCCTCTGATCAAACCTCATTACTCCCACTCCCCAGGTGCTGCATGGCCCCTATGGGCTTAGTGCTTACCCATAAGTATAATCATAATAATTATATTGATTATATCAGATTACCTCTCCACTTCGTCTTATTTCGTCTTCCACTAACGCTGATGTCTCCAAGAGTGTGATACATCTCTGACCTCGATTGACGAACCCAGCAACGCTGATGAAACGTTTCGTCAGTGAAGATTCCTAGTATTACCTGGAGGTTACCTGGAGGTTATTCCGGGGATCAACGCCCCCGCGGCCCGGTCCATGACCAGGCCTCCCGATGGATCAGGGCCTAATCAACTAGGCTGTTACTGCTGGCCGCACGCAGTCCGACGTACGAGCCACAGCCCGGCTGATCCGGCACTGACTTTAAGTATCTGTCCAGCTCTCTCTTGAAGGCAGCCAGGGGTTTATTGGCAATTCCCCTAATGCTTGATGGGAGGCTGTTGAACAGTTTTGGGCCCCGGACACTTATGGTGTTTTCTCTTAGTGTACCAATGGCGCCCCTACTTTTTATTGGCGGCATTTTGCATCGCCTGCCCAGTATTTTACTTTCGTAGGGAGTGATTTCTGTGTGCAAATTTGGGACCATTCCTTCCAAGATTTTCCAAGTGTAGATTATGATATATCTCTCCCTCCTGCGTTCCAACGAGTACAAGTCAAGTGCTTCCAAGCGTTCCCAGTAGTTAAGGTGCTTGACAGAATTTATACGTGCAGTAAAGGATCTCTGTACACTCTCTAGATCTGCGATTTCACCTGCTTTGTATGGAGATGTTAATGTACAGCAGTATTCCAGCCTAGAGAGAACAAGTGATTTGAAAAGGATCATTATGGGCTTGGCATCTCTCGTTTTGAAAGTTCTCATTATCCATCCTATCATTTTCTTTGCACGTGCGATCGTGGCACTGTTGTGATCCTTGAAAGTGAGATCCTCAGACATTACTACTCCCAGGTCCCTTACATTATTTTTCCGCTCTATTGTATGGCCGGAGTCAGTAGTATACTCTGTTCTAGTTATTATCTCCAGTTTTCCATAACGGAGTAGTTGGAATTTGTCCTCATTGAACATCATATTGTTTACCGTTGCCCACTGGAAAACTCTGTTTATATCTTCTTGGAGGTTAACCGCGTCCTCAGCAGATGACAGCCTCATGCCTATCATCCGCAAAGGATGATACGGTGCTGTGGTGTATATCTCTGTTTATGTCTGATATGAGGATAAGGAATAAGATGGGGGCGAGTACTGTGCCTTGTGGAACAGAGCTCTTCACTATGGCAGCCTCCGATTTAACTCTGTTGACCACTACTCTTTGTGTTCGATTTGTTAGGAAGTTGAAGATCCATCTCCCCACTTTCCCAGTTATTCCTTTAGCACGTATTTTATGGGCTATTACGCCATGATCGCATTTGTCAAATGCTTTTGCAAAGTCTGTGTATATTACATCTGCATGTATCTCTTACCTATCTACTCGTCGGTGCTGTATATCATTTATGACTCCCATGCTGGGAATGCCACAAGGTGTACGTGGGCGAGCCGGTCAGACGTCTAGGCCGGCTTACCAGTGTGAAGCACTGGTGGCTTGATCCTCGGTAAGGGATTTAATCATTTAACCCTCAGACCTAGACGAGACTGGAGAGTATAGTGACCCGACCATGGCGAGAGAGAGACGTACGCATGTAGCAGAGGTAACTTGCCAATTACCACCTTATCACTCATTTCTGAAAACAAATACCTCCTAAGCTTACACTGAATCACACACACCTTATAAGTTACAACATAACCTTAACAAATTCAGTTCATATCCTTTATTACTGATTTTAAAAGGCGATATTGTCACGAGGCAGCCCTGATCCCAGTATCCACCATAGTACACCACAACTCCAGAAATTTTAGTATATCAGGTGTCCTTGCTCAACTAATTCTACCCCACCGCACTAAACGAACAAGTGATTCACGCACTGGCACCTGACCTTACCGGATCTGACCCCACTTGACCTTTGTTCACTATATACTGTGTTTTTCCGCAGCGCTGTGATCCTTGTGAGTTTTAGCGCATAGTTTTGATTATAATCACGTTTTTGCATGCTCTGTAATGGTTTCATAAAACCTTCAGTGGGCAAAACGTTTCCTAATGTGTTGCATAAGTTTTATTTTTCCACAAATGAAGCAATAATATAACATGGGTAAATAAAAAGGGAGAATGCAGGTGGAAAGTGTGAACATTCAACAAGCCACTCAGTGCTCAGTTTGTAAGCCAGTGTAAAGCTGAAGTGATTACACTAAATCATTCAGGACGGCACTGAGATATGGGGGGGGGGCGGAAGAAGAACTGTAGGTGTTGATGTTGGTGGATGTGGGTGTAACTAAATGGTCCAAGCTAGACCGAAACATCATCGTAAGTTTCATACTCCTATGTGCAAGTTATTTGTGTATTGGTGGATGGTGTTTGATGTTGGTGGGTGCTGTTTGGTATTTGTGTGTGGTGTTGAACTGCTTGTTTTGGTGGACGATGATGGTGTTTACTGGTGTCAGTTTTGGTTGATTGTGTATGATGTTGGTTCCACAGTGAATAGTGATGGCTACTGATCATTATGTAGTCAGTGGCTACAGGCAAGAAGATGGGAACGTACGTTTGTAGAGACTTAGATTCTAAGTCTCATCACACACAGTTCCGCTGTAATATGAACTCCAGCTGTGCTGACAGTAAACCTCTGAAGCTGCTGTAGCTGATGAACCTTTAATGGAAAACTTGGCAATATCCTCACTTCCCTACTGAAGTCTCCCAGCTCAGACCTGGTCATTTGACGCGAGAGAGTTGACCCTCTGAACACTCCAGGTATACGTGATTCATCCATTCTGTGATGGACTATGAAGAATCCCTGGGTCATCGCCCCAGCGGCCTAGTACCAGACCAAGCCTGGTTTATGGTCGAATCTATCCATATTTTACGTCAATTTATTAACTCTACACTTTTAAAAATACTATTTTCTTTGTTAGGTAAGACACATATGCAACAGTTAGGTATCTTTATTTCGAAACGTTTCGCCTACACAGTAGGCTTCTTCAGTCGAGTACAGCAAAGTTGATAGAAGCAGAAGAGACTTGAAGACGATGTAATCAGTCCATCACCCTTGAAGTTTTGAGGTGGTCAGTCCCTCAGTCTGGAGAAGAGTATTGTTCCATAGTCTGGAATAATATGGAGTTGAAGTGATAGGATGGAGCCTTATATAGCGCCAGGAGGTGAGACGTAGGTCACTAGTAGAGGTAAGAATGTAGACGTTGAGAGGTCAGGTCCCTCTCAAATCAGCCATTCTCACTAGTAGAGGTTATTTAAGTTGATTCCAAGTCTGTACCAAGATACCCTTGTGTTGCAGTGTCTGACAGAGTGAACAATAAAATGGTATAAAACACCGACAGGTTGTTAGGTAAGACACCTCAAAACTTCAAGGGTGATGGACTGATTACATCGTCTTCAAGTCTGTTCTGCTTCTATCAACTTTGCTGTACTCGACTGAAGAAGCCTACTGTGTAGGCGAAACGTTTCGAAATAAAGATACCTAACTGTTGCATATGTGTCTTACCTAACAACCTGTCGGTATTTTATACCATTTTATTGTTCACTATTTTCTTTATTTTAGGTTAGGCTGGATTGGGATAAGGTATGGTGTGTTGGTTTGGGCTTAAAGCCTATCGACTGCTGTAGGGTCGTGAAGGTTGTCACTTGCACACCCGTTAAGAATACTCTGATACCTAAAATAAGGATTAAAATAACCTTTCACAGAGTGACATACACGCTTCGGTGTATATACAACATGTTGATAGGTTATATAAATCTATAATAAGCACAAAAAAAATGGGACCAAATTGTTATTGTAATCCTAGTGATCCTAGTACTATGTTTTTCGAATGAAACGAATCATAATTTTCAATTTTATAAATTTTATATTTATTCTAAATCGAAGTATTAGCATCGATGGGTTTGTTAAACATTTCCCATTTTATGTTCAGTATATAATAAGAAATATTTCGCCCAGCAATTAGAAATCCTTTTACAAGATGCATGTTGTTATTTCTCCCTTACACAAAGTAGCTTCATAATACAACAAATATACCAACTGTTCAACAAACTCAAATGTAACGTTATTGTATATACTGCATTGCTGTACTCGACTGAAGAAGCCTACTGTGTAGGCGAAACGTTTCGACATAAAGATACCTAACTGTTGCATATGTGTCTTACCTAACACATACTCTTAGGATAACATACTCGTATACCTGTACTTAACGAATTTCACTGTAAATACACCAAGATATATAACATCTTTTGATGTATATATATATATATATACAGTTGTTGTATACAGTCAGTAAACATTCTTTTAATTGACTTTCCCTCGTTATATCACTGATGACGGAGGTTGTATTCTCAGAAACGTTTGAATAAATAATAAATAATGATGATGCATGTCGCAGCATTTCTCTTTATATATATTATTGTAACCTCGAACGACTGGTATTGATCAGTAACAACACTGCGACTAGCCAGGGACTCGCACCCATTCTGCTTTGGCCCTCCTCATGGTGAGCGAAAACACATGACGCTCTAACCAACAGGACCACGCAATCCTACAAGAATAACGCACCCAACCAAGCTGGGTGTTTTACCGTCATCCGAGGACATATGGTGGTGAGGGTGCCTCTGAGCCAGTTTCATTCTACTCCCTGTTTGGCGTACTAGCCCAATGAGGAGTATTTTATATTATTGTAACCATGAACGAATGGTATTGATCAATAACAACACTGACTAGCCAAAGCCTCGAACCCATGCTGCTTTGGCCTGCCTCATGGTGAGCGAAAACACATGACGGTCTAACCCACAGGACCACGCAATCCTACAAGAATGACGAATCCAGCCATGCTAAGTGTTTTACCGTCATCCAAAGACACCATGAGGCGGGGCAAAGCAGCATGGGTTCGAGTCCTTGGCTAGTCGCAGTGTTGTTATTGATGAATGCCACTCGTTCGTAGTTACAATAATGTAAAATACTGCTCGTTGGGCTAGTACACCAAAGAGGGAGTAGAATGAAATTAGCTCGGAGGCACCCACACCACCGTATGTCCTCGGATGACGGGTGTCATTCTTGTAGGATTGCGTGGTCCTGTGGGTTAGAGCGTCATGTGTTTTCGCTTACCATGAGGCCTGCCAAAGCAGCATGGGTTCGAGTCCTTGGCTAGTTGCAGTATTGTCATATATGTATATATATAGATAGATATATAATGCACCACGCAGAAACAGGCGGGTATATACAGAGAATGATCGAAGTTAGCAGGATTCCACTGGTGTGCCCGGGATGGAAAAGAAATATGGCTTGTAAACTTGGGGAACCTTGCCAGCCTTCCTGACGTGGCTTTGAATCCTGTTGACCGCTCCAGCTGCCTCTATCTCTCTCTCTCTCTCTCTCTCTCTCTCTCTCTCTCTCTCTCTCTCTCTCTCTCTCTCTCTCTCTCTCTCTCTCTCTCTCTCTCTCTCTCTCTTTATATATATTTATTTATTCGCTGGCCCCTCAAGGGAGGTTCCTTGACGCTGGTGAGGGGCTCTTCATCTAGGGAATTGGATCTGTGCTCCAGTTGCGTGAATATCTTTCATCCCTCCCCTACAGGCGCTGTATAATCTACGGGTTTAGCGCTCCCCCGCGATAATAATATATTCGCTGAAGAGGGGCCACAGATGCAAACCGATACATTGTTTCATGTTATCACAGATGACTATAAAAGACGGAACTCGAGGTTATAATAGCTGTGCGCCTGTAGCTGCAACTAATTGTTACTAAGTAGTTACTAACAGGTAAGTGCTAGGTAATTACTCGTCAATACTTGGAAGTACATGGGAATGACAGACAGCACAGGACTTGAAATCCCACACCAAGGAATTTGCTGAGAAGAATTGTGTATTTCTGTTTAGATTATGGACTATGTTTACTATCTAGTATCTTTGTTAGGTAAAAATGATACAAGAACAGGTAATGAGACTTTTATTCTGGTTACGTTTTGCTCCAAAGGCGCTTTATTAAGGTAATATATTGTCTAGACGCTAAATTTAGCCAAGGATAGTAGTGCAGGAAGACACGTGTGGCCATCAGCATTAGTGGCGACCACAACAATACAATAATCACTAACAACAATACGACAATCAGAAGAAAGAAGCTTGGCCCTCTGGTGACAGTTATAGCCAAGACTATTATTGTCTTCTTGCTGCTGCTGCCGCTTAGAGTCCCATAGTATTTATCCACTTCCCCTTCACCTGACCCACTTGTTCCGAGTCCCCTGGTGCCCACCGTACCCGCAGAGTCCCTTAATTCATACCCACGTGTGCCTAGAGTTCTCTAGTTCCTCCTCACTTTACCCCTTCCATCTTACTTAACTTCAGCACTGCTGGAAACACCCTTTAAGTGCCCGTACCTGGTTATAAAGTGTCTGGAGGATGGGCATTATTAAGTTAGATCAGAAGAATTGGAGGGTAGCTCCAGTTGTTTGGACGAAGATCCCTTCACCAGCATCAAGGCACTGAATAAGCTTAAATGTACCAAGACTTTTGAACACTGCTTTCATAAGTAAGGAGAATTACCACCAGACACAAGGATATTTTCAAAAGGGAACGGCGTAAATTTCTGAAATCAATTCCTGATCAAGTGGGCTGTGGTACCTAGGCTGGACTGCCTGCTGTAGCTCCAACAACCTGACTGATCAGGCCTGATCTGGAACCGGGCTGAGAGGGGGTGATGACCCCCAGGAATCGAATACAAAAACCTCTTTGAAGGGAGCTCGTTGACAGTATCCTCATCGTCTTGCTGAAATATCCCAGGAAGGAAGGCTTGATCAGCCAGGCTGTGAATCAAATTTTCCATCTTGATCAGTTTAATGTCCTTCCTTGATGCTGGATGACTTTCTGATGATAGTATTTTGTCTTTTCAGGTATGTGAAGTGTTCTTGACAAACTTGCTGTCCTTGTTCAGGTAATGTATTCGTTATGTGATGTTGTTCTTGTTCAAGTATTGCTTAGGTAATGTATTTGTTGCATAGTATTATTTGTAAAGGCTGACAGCTTGCACGATATCTGCCTAATGTGATGGAATATAATGGACTAGGTAACTATCATATATAGGGCAAGGTGACACCACACTGCTGATGTATTGGTAGTGTTTGCTTGTCATGTTGCACGCACTCAGTACTTGGCTTCAGGTGTGGCTTTAGCGGGTGCAGGACACAAGCGTAGCCACGGGGAAGGCACTAGCACCAGAAATGACTTGATGTGGAAGAGTTTTGTCAGTGAGGAGGTGAGAGTCACTGTGCGCTTTGCATTGTCAATTGCAGCTTTTCTCAAACTTTTTACCCTTGCAAAACTCTTGAAATAATTTTCATGTCTCAGGGAACCCCTAAATAAAAATAATTATATATCATTATTAATTAATATCTTTCTTTCTCTTATAAACTTAAAGTTCATAAGGAAAACATATTCTTTAAGGACCTGCCTCGTATGGGCCAGTAGGCCTTCTGCAGTGTTCCTACATTCTTATGTTCTTATGTTCTTATAACTGGTTTAAGCAAAATATAACTTGTGTTTTTCTCAAGTTTATTGACAGTGAAAAAAAAAATAGCGGAAATCAAACTGCGTGTTCAAGAGACCTCATACGGAGGTTTTTATTCATACAAAAAATTTACCATATCTTTAAAAAAAAACCCATAAATAACCAATACCATATATAACACATATAAACAGAACGACAGCAGATGATAATAACTACTGCACTAACTTAATAGTTTATTGACATTGTTGAAAATGCATAAAATAAGTCAAAGAATAATGTCATATGAACAAATATATGAGTCAAGGATATGTTATTTTTGAAGCCAATTTAGATTATGAAATTTGCTTCTCTAATGTGAGCCTTGTGGTTGTCTCTTGGTACACAAATACTCAATTCAGGGTCGAACTTCAGGTAAACACACACGGATTTCATCTTCAACTGAAAGCAAACGATTTCTGTCTTTGCTCTTGAACCTTTAGCAACCTCTTGCGGAACCCTAGGGTTCCGGGGAACACCGGTTAAGAAACTGGTGATTTTTTTTTTTAAGAGCGAGTTAGTTGATTGATAATGGTGGTGATCTTGATGTTAGCAATGATGATAGTGGTGGGGTACTCAATGAGTTGTTTGTGTGGGTAAAGATTCAGCTCCTGGCCCCGCCTCCTAGACCATTTTGACTGCCATCACTGATTTCTGGCCTCTTAAGCCTTATCATATTTACTCTTGAAGCTGTGTATTGAGTTTGCCTTCACTTCCTCGTCCAAGTCATTCCACTTCTGAACACCCTGAGACTAAAGAAATATTTCCTTATCCCTGTGGCTCGTGTTTGTGTGTGTGTGTGTGTGTGTACTCACCTAGTTGTACTCACCTAGTTGAGGTTGCGGGGGTCGAGTCCGAGCTCCTGGCCCCGCCTCTTCACTGATCGCTACTAGGTCACTCTCCCTGAGGCGTGAGCTTTATCATACCTCTGCTTAAAGCTATGTATGGATCCTGCCTCCACTACATCGCTTCCCAAACTATTCCACTTACTGACTACTATGTGGCTGAAGAAATACTTCCTAACATCCCTGTGATTCATCTGTGTCTTCAGCTTCCAACTGTGTCCCCTTGTTACTGTGTCCAATCTCTGGAACATCCTGTCTTTGTTCACCTTGTCAATTCCTCTCAGTATTTTGTATGTCGTTATCATGTCCCCCCTATCTCTCCTGTCCTCCAGTGTCGTCAGGTTGATTTCCCTTAACCTCTCCTCGTAGGACATACCTCTTAGCTCTGGGACTAGTCTTGTTGCAAACCTTTGCACTTTCTCTAGTTTCTTTACGTGCTTGGCTAGGTGTGGGTTCCAAACTGGTGCCGCATACTCCAATATGGGCCTAACGTACACGGTGTACTGGGTCCTGAACGATTCCTTATTAAGATGTCGGAATGCTGTTCTGTGTGTGTGTGTGTGTGTGTGCGTGTGTATAAAGTGAGCTAGCATAAATTTACCTGTGGTAATTTCAAGAGCTCTTCGTGATAAATAATAAATCCTATTCCATAATGCACAGTACATCTACACCACCACCACCACCACCATTACACTCACACTACCACCACCACCACCACCATTACACTCACACTACCACCACCACCACCACCATTACACTCACACTACCACCACCACCACCACCATTACACTCACACTACCACCACCACCACCACCACCACCACCATTACACTCACACTACCACCACCATTACACTCACACTACCACCACCACCACCATTACACTCACACTACCACCACCATTACACTCACACTACCACCACCATTACACTCACACTACCACCACCACCACCACCACCACCACCACCATTGCACTCACACTACCACCGATACAACTTCACCCTACACTACCACTACCGCCAAAATTCGAAAAAGGACCCAAAATAAACATGTCCACACATGTAGCCCCAGGACCAGATTCATGTAACTCGTTATGTATAAAGACGTGCAAAAATAACACTAGCGTGAGCACACACTATTCTCAGGAGAAAGAACTTGGATCTAGGTGAAAAGTCACAGGCTTTAAGAAGCCCAGACATAGCTCCTCTGCACAAAAAAGGCAGTAGAGCTCTGGCCAAAAATTACAGACGAACAGCACTAGCATCTATATATATATATATATATATATCAACACACTTCTTGCCGAACAGAGAAAGCGAAAATTTTCTTTGCAATAATTTCGCAAAAATATTTCGGAACCTAACCAAAAAAAAAAATATTTCATTGTGCTTGTTTATTATTAAATTATTGTAAACTTATCTAAAATATATTTAGTTGGATTAGGCTAAATTAAATTGCGCTTGTTATAATTTACAAAATTATTAATTTTTACATTAACATAAATGAAGAAAATATATCTTTAAACTTATACGAGAAAATTTTAGAAATGAGTTAATTTTAACTGAGTTCTTGTATACTGATCAGTTTTACCTATTCGGCACGACACACACATATATATATATATATATATATATATATATATATATATATATATATATATATATATATATATATATATATTCTAGGTAGTAGGTTGGTAGACAGCAACCACCCAGGGAGGTACTACCGTCCTGCCAAGTGAGTGTAAAATGGAAACCTGTAATTGTTTTACATGATGGTAGGATTGCTGGTGTCCATTTTTCTGTCTCATAAACATGCAAGGTTTCAGGTATGTCTTGCTACTTCTACTTACACTTAGGTCACACTACACATACATGTACAAGCATATATATATATATATATATATATATATATATACTTATATATATATATAATATATATATAATATATATATATATAATATATATATATAATAGATATATATATAATATATATATATATATATAAATATATATGTATAATATATATATATATAATATATATATATATAATATATATATATATAATATATATATATATAATATATATATATATATATATATATATATATATATATATATATATATATATATATATATATAATATATATAATATATAATATATATATAATATATAATATATATATAATATATATATATATATATATATATATATATATAATATATATATATATAGATATAATATAGGGAAGTACCACCTCTATAGCTGGAATGGGGACCCTCATCCTCAGAGAAGACAATAAACGTACCTCAGGGAAAACTCAAGGTTCTCCCCGGAGCTGTTTGAATATTTTCTTCTCCTACCACCCCCTATATTTATATTCTATGTGAACATTTATTAATAAACAAAATACATTTACAGAAAAAAACATAAACATGAATACAATGGCACAATGTATCAAAGATGATGAATTTCCTCCAGCTCCTCCGAGGCTGGACGTGAACCAAGTATGCAGCAAGCATTTCCCCTCTGGATGGCGACGCTGAGGCGCTGGAACATGAAAGTGGCTGCCCTTGGGTCCCTGGTGGTGTCGATGAGTCTGGAACCCAATTCTTTAAGGAAACTTGTGGCATTTTTTCCCCATGATCCCAAGGTCTCTGATCCCACTGGGACAAATTGATACTGTTGGCTAATGTCCCTGTACTTGCTGATCTTGTACTCCTCCCTGTGGTCAGCAGCTCCTCCCCGTCGCCCCACACTGTGATGGATATAGGTGTCAGCCAGTGTGGACACACAGGTATAGTCCCACGCTAAGAGCTTGCCATTCTTCCAAGGATAGATGGTGATCCCGTCGGGGCGGTTTGCTGGGTTGTGGGTATTGTTTGCTGCAAGTGATCGTGGCTCCCTCTCGGCAGGGCATCCAGCTGTAGCAAGGGTTCTCTTAATGATGTCGTTGACCTCATTGTGTCTTGCATGCCAGCCCTTGGTTTTGGAACAGTTAAGACCATGTAGACCGTATTGGTCTGCTTGCACTTCGCCGCAAATACACATATATTCTGTGTGAATTGGGGCAGCAAGGCGCAGAGCCACTGCAATACGGAGGGTCTTAGGGTCGAGTCGCGTTCCCATTGCCGATATGGGAACTGTTTGGAG
Source organism: Cherax quadricarinatus (assembly GCF_038502225.1). Classification (NCBI taxonomy): domain Eukaryota; kingdom Metazoa; phylum Arthropoda; class Malacostraca; order Decapoda; family Parastacidae; genus Cherax; species Cherax quadricarinatus. Next base: position 14,056,649 of record NC_091356.1, on the reverse strand, counting down.
GAAGTCCCCGGAGTGAGGTGCACTCACAGCCTGGAGACGGGCAATCTCCCTATCTGATGTTGCAGCCCTGAGCATGTTGGCAAGCACCTTTTCAGCAATTGGGCTATCCCAGCTTGACTGTTTGTGAGCCAGTGCTGCACTAGGGTTTGGTGCTGGAGCAGCAAGAGTCTCCCATTCGGTGATGGCACTGACATAGCTAGGGTCTTCTATTCCTGCTGAGTCACTGAGGGTGTCAGGAAGAATTTGTCTTATCAACTCGTTTGATGCAATGGAAGAGGATAGGAAAGCTTGTAGAGCAATCTGGGAGGATCTGCGTACTCCTAGCCCTCCAAGCCTGACCGGAAGTGAGGCTTGCAACCACTGTCCATCGTCAAGGGAAAGATTCAATACACTCTCTAGCATGGCCTTCAGGAGAGAGTCATATTCCTTGCGTTTTGGACTGCTGAAGGCTGGGGAGCATCTCAGAAAATAGGTAAGTTTTGGGGTTGACAGGCACCTGGTGAGTAGGTAGAAGGCATCGTGTGTGTCAATGTCTTTCATCCTGCTTTCCATCGTCCGGAGGTCTGAGACTTTTTTTCCTAGGATCAGATCGATGGCATTGGACCCAAGAGGAGCACCGAGGAGAGTGCTATTGGCTGGATCAATGGCTCGTGCTCCTGGTAAAACGGTACTAATATTATGGATCAACTGTTGATTGGTAGAAACTATTTCACATTTGGTGGGGTTTAAAGAAAGGCCCAGGCTTTCTCCCATGTCTTTAATTTTACTGATGTCCTCCAGGAGAGATTCTGTTGTGCCAGCTAGGGTACCGTCGTCCAGGAACCAGATATTGAGCTCGCTGGAGAGTGCCTCCGTGACTTCCTTGATGACCAAACAAAATAGAAAGGGGGCGAGAGGGTCCCCCTGTTGCACGCCCTCACACGAGTCAATTTCATGGTCCCCAAACAATAGTTTGGAAGTCACACTATAACACGATTCTATGAAGGGATAAAGGGAAGGGAAGTTTCTATAAACTGCTTGGAGAGCAGCATCCCTTCTGACTGAGTTGAAAGCATTGGCAAAGTCCAATTTGACCAAGGCTTTTTCATAGGACATGTTTTTGATATATACTCGTGCTGCGTGGGCAGCTGCTTCACAGCCCTGTTGAACGCCGAAACCGAGCTGAGTTGGTTTCAGCATTGCAGCAGCCTCTTGACTCACCCTTCTTACTGCAGCCTTGGCGACTAGGCGCCGAAGGGTGTTACCCACTGCAATGGGCCTGATTCCGCCATCCTTTTTCCGGAGGGCACACAATGAGGCACCAAAGAAAAAGGGTCTGATGGCCTCTGGGACACCGCCAGCCAGGCACAGGTTGGAAAATTTGGTGAGTTCAGACAGCAGCCTCTCTGAAACCTCACCAAGTGCTGGATTGAGTATTTGTTTTAAGTGTTGAGGCCTTAAACCGGTGAAACCTCCTGCTGAACCCTGTGGAAATGACATAGCAGCTTTATACACATCAGCATCCTGTAAGGTTAGATGTTCTTCGCCTGCTGCAATGTCAGGGAGGTCAATGTTGGTACTGGGAGCCCTGGGTGGATGTTTGTCCTTCAGAGCTTGCGCCGTGCTGACGTCCTTGGGAGCGATGGTATCTTCACTGGTTATAAGTCTCAAAGCTCCAATAGTATTACCCTCTTCTATTTTTTTGCTAATCTGGGCTCTGATTTTTGAGGTGTCGGGTGTCCTGTTGTTGGCATTTGCCCGGCGGGTGTTTGTCGCCCTAGGGGGGAGACGGACGAGGTTGTCATCCCTTGGGAATGCATTTATTGCCCTAATAATAATATATATATATATAATATATATATATATATAATATATATATATATATATATATAATATATATATATAATATATATATATATATATATATATATATATATATATATATATATATATATATATATATATATATATATATATATATATATATATATATATATATATATATATTATCTGTGCGTGTGTGTGAACGAAAAGGCACATAAAACATAGCATTTATGGTAAAAAGGTCCAACTGAAGGAAAAGTTTTCCCTTTTTATCAGTTATATTGGAAGCTTGATGAAGAATAAGGTTGTTTTATGTGTCTTTTTCATCCTGCCTTATAGAAAATGTTGCCAACTTGTCCAAGTTATCTGCTATGCTCGCTATTCCAAATAATTTCTTCTCTATCTCTGTCGCTCTTCGTTGTCTGCTACGTTTTTCATCCTTCCCCAAAATTCCTTCTCTCTCTCTCTCTCTCTCTCTCTCTCTCTCTCTCTCTCTCTCTCTCTCTCTCTCTCTCTCTCTCTCTCTCTCTCTCTCTCTCTCTCTCTCTCTCTCTCTCTCTCTTCCTCCCTTCAGTTGTCTGGTACGTTCTCCATCCTTTATTCTCTTGATAAATATTATTGTTACAAGTAAGCAGTTTGGTTGATGGGTAAAGAGTAAAGAGAGCATATGAGGCACATTCCTAACATAAAATAGTAGTGTACATTTATAATAGCAGGATCTGGGGTATTATTATTATTATTATTATATGAAGATCTGAGGTAGTGAGGTAATAGATAAAGCACTGGACTAACACTTTGGAGGTGGCCATTAGCCTGTTGAATCGACCATGTAGAGCGATTTGTCGCCATCGTTTGGTTATTTTGAGGTTAAATTATATTTACCTGACCGTATATAACTATGACCTGAAGAGGGTGGTTAGGTCGGGCGGCAAAGTGGTCGAGTCGCAACCAAGAGGAAACGGTTTCGATCTCTGAGGTGAAACATTGGAAGCCTCTCACCTGCTGCCTCTCTTCACCTAACAGAAGATAGGTTCCTGGTTATTGGTTTCCTTATTCCTACCGCTCCTGATCACCTAGGTTCCTGGTTATTAGTCTCCTTATTCCTACCGCCCCTGTTCACCTAGGAATCTAGGTTCATGGTTATTAGTCTCCTTGATCCTGCTGCTCTTGTTCATCAAGCAGTAAATAGGTAGCTAGGTGAGCAGGGGCAGCGGATGTAGGAGACTAGCCGTGTTTGTCTGGGCTTGCCAGGTAAATAATCCCGGGTCCTTCCGTTGTGAGCCAAACGCTCTACCACTGAGGGAGGAGGAAGGAAGTGTAGGGAGGGAGGGAGGATGGGGGAAGGAGTTAGAAGAGGGAGGAAGCCATGGACAAAAAGAATCATGGTGGCGGGACGGGAGGAGGTAGCGAACGAGAAGAATGTAAAGAGAAGGATAGAGGAAGCAGTGATAGAAGAGAGGTGAAGTACTGAGGGGTGAGGTACTGAGGAGGTGAGGTATTGGGGAGGAGTGGTGAGGTACTGAGGAGGTAAGGAACTGAGAGAGAGAGGTGAGGTAACGAGGGGGGTGGGGTACTGAGGAGTGGTGAGGGGAGAATGGGGAGTATGAGTTGAGGGAAGGGTTGAGAGTAGGGGTTGAGGGGAGGATGAGTAGCAGGGTTTGAGGGGAGAATAGGTAGCAGGGTTTCCAGCAGCAGCAGTCTGGTTGACCAGGCAAGCACCAGACGAGCCAGGCCCATGGCCGGGCTCCGAGAGTAGTGAAACTTGAAACTCTTCAAAGGTATATCAGAGGTAAGGCGTAAGATAGGTAGCAGGGGTTGAGAGTAAGATAGGTAGCAGGGTTTGAGAGTAAGATAGGTAGCAGGGATTGAGGGTAGGATAGGTAGCAGGGGTTGAGAGTAAGATAGGTAGCAGGGATTGAGGGTAGGATAGGTAGCAGGGGTTGAGAGTAAGATAGGTAGCAGGGATTGAGGGTAGGATAGGTAGCAGGGGTTGAGAGTAAGATAGGTAGCAGGGATTGAGGGTAGGATAGGTAGCAGGGATTGAGGGTAGGATAGGTAGCAGGGATTGAGGGTAGGATAGGTAGCAGGGGTTGAGAGTAAGATAGGTAGCAGGGATTGAGGGTAGGATAGGTAGCAGGGATTGAGGGTAGGATAGGTAGCAGGGGTTAAGGGAGTAATCTGTGTAATAGGGGAAGCAAGGCAGACATCACAGTGTTCTCACAGGACAACCAAGTAAGCTTAATTTTTTAGGTGCAATTTTACTCAATTGTTGGATGATCACAGATTATCTTATAAAATAACATGAGTTAATTATCTAGGATAACCCTCCCCCCAAGAAAAGTCAAAAGGACTTCTCAGTGTATTAGAAGATATAAGTAATTTTATATAGGCACAGGTACACATAAGTACAGTTATCAGATACAGTGTAAATTACCTAGGATAACCCAAAAGAGTCAAAGTGGCTTATTTCCATTAGGGTAGCGTGATCCCTGGTAGGTCAGGTCACGCTACTTGAAGGGGTAGCAGTAGCTACGTACGAAGCGGCACCGACAGAAATAGGTCAAGTTTTAGCGGTTCTAGACAAGCTGGGAGCGTCTAGACTAGCCTAGCAGAATCAATGGCGGTGCGTCTGGCCGCGCAGTACTCATCCCGCTGCCGCACTCCACCTCTCTATCATATTTTCACACTGTGTATACTTCATCCATTATTTATACATATAACCTTGGTATCGTCAAGCTCTGGGATGTGTATAGGAGGATATAAATTATGGTGTGAATGTTTGCGGTAGCGACTAGCGGCACTTCAAGATCAACAAGGTCATTCACCCTGAGATGTCTGCTCGGTGATTGGCTGTGCTGCTTGTGACGTCACAGGGTGGTGAATGGCGGCCAGGTGTTGTTCCCTAGTGTGGCGTCTCTCTCCTCGCCCCTCCTGCCTACCACACCTATTTACCAGCGGTCTTGTGACCACATTATGATGCGCTTCTTGCAGCCACACTGTTATGGAGGTTGTAGCCACACTTATGGTGGTTGTGGCCACTCTTATTGTGGTTGTGGCCGCACTATGTTACGGTGGTTGTGGCTACACTTATGGTGGTTGTGTCTATGGTAGGTGTAACTATACTATGGTTGGTGTGACCACACAATGTTATTATCTCTGAGTGCTAGTACTCATTATTTATAATAGTATACCACCACGGGAGGATAAAAAAAAAAAGAAGCGAGCAGGGGTACGCAAGAAAGTATTCCATTAAATTACAGAATACTTGAGAGAGAGAGAGGATGAGAGAGAGAGAGAGAGAGGGAGAGAGAGAGAGAGAGAGAGAGAGAGAGAGAGAGAGAGAGAGAGAGAGAGAGAGAGAGAGAGAGAGAGAAAGAGAAAGAGAAAGAGAAAGAGAAAGAGAGAGAGAGAGAAAGAGAAAGAGAGAGAGTACCTGGGAGGACTTGGGGAAAAAGAAATAACAGATTTGTATGTCCACACCGAGGCTGTCTACTAAAAACTATCTGTTTCTGTCTAGGCTAAAGATTCTCGTGAATTACCTAGGCATGTGAGGCAATGAGAGAAAACCAGATAATAGAACATGAAGTGCACCTTGGTGGGTGAGAAACTAGAAAAATCATGTAAGGACTAAGACCTGGAGGTGACCAGTACACCGAACATATCACTACAGCTGCATATAAATAAAATTGGAACATTGGCAGAATGTGCGAGTTTAGTCAATCTCAAGCCTTCCTTCGCAGACTTAAACAACGAATATTGTAGAACTATGTACATATTCCAGGATTATCGTAAATTCTGCAGCCCGAACAAAAAGCCCGCCCAGTTAATGTCAAATAAGAAAATGCAAAGGTTTGCAACAAGACTAGTCTCGTGGCTGAAGCGATTCATCTATGAGATGGAACTAATGGATCAGACAGTAATTATCTTAGACAATGGCTAGAGGAGAATTATTACAACATATAATGCCGCAGCGGATTCAAGTTGAAGAAATTAAGATTTAGAAAGGTTATAGGAAAGTAGTGGTTGGGTAACAGTGTGGAACAAACTGGGCATCATCAACGCCAGAATTTTGGGTAGATTTAAAAATAGGTTGGATAGGTACATGAGTGGTTGTGGATGCGAGTTGAACTTGAAGAATGAGATACTTACACAACATATGGGAATCTGTATTGAGGAAACGTTTCGACACGGCTTCACCAGTCCAGTGCAAAGAAGAGCGGTGTAAGGAGAGGAAGAGTTTGAGGTGATCAGTCCCTCAGCCTGGAATCGATACGTTCAATCATGAAGTACACCACGGAGCTGTAAGACTTCCCACAGTGTACCTCTTTTTTTATGTTCTTGCAGCGTTGTATGGCTAGTGGGTTTAGCGCTTCTTTTTGATTATAATAATTTTTATGTTCTTATAATTTAACCAGAGCATAGATGAAGAAGAGTAAAGATGAGCCACAAAGACGTTATAAAATAATAATAATAATAATAATAATAATAATAATTCAATTTTAGATTGATAATTGTAATGAGGTGGAGATGGGGTGATTCAGATTTTACATACTGTAGGTATGGTAGGGGTTAGGAGCTGAGGCTCGACCCTGGCAAATGCAATTCGGTTAGTGTACACACACACACACACACACACGACCAGTGAAGAGGCGGGGCCAGGAGCTGTGACTTGACCCCTGCAACAACAACTAGGTGAGTACACACACACACGTACATAAATAAAATTAACCACTGGTTGATGTGCCGGCTGTGAGGTTAATAAAGACAGTTTGATTATATGCCTTAGGAAGAGCATGGAATTTGAGATATATCTTATGTGTTTAAGCAACTGTTGTGGTGACCTGCTGCTGCCGCCTCGTTTTTATGCCCATACTTATTATACAAATTATTATTATTATGATTATTAGTAGTAGTGAAGAATAAAAAGGAACAATACCGTGACTGGGACAATACAGAAATAACCCGCATATTGGAGAGAGGAACTTACGACGACCGAAACGTCATCCTAAGTTTCTTTCTCCTATGTTGCTATTTGTGTATTATTATTATTATTATTATTATTATTATTATTATTATTGTTTTTATTATATAATTAGTATCATTAAATCGTCATGCAAACATAAGAAACTGTAAGTATGATTGGAAGGTATATGGAAGGAAACATGACATGTAAGATATCACTGGAGGAGCACATTGCTAGTATGACATGGACAGTAATCTACGAGGAGGCTATCGAGGCTCGGGATATCCTTCAGAATATCACCACTGATCTACTACTGTATACACAACGTACGCCTGGCCCATTATAGATTACGCAGCGCCACCTTACAACCTTCACCTGCAAATGTTTGCAGCTAGACGAGTTTCAAGTTTTAAAGGGCGGTAACATGAAGAATTTAATAAAGATACGTAACTGTTGCACATGTGTCTTATTCATCATGATGAAGGATTTAACCCTAACGATCCTGGCAGAGAGAAGGATTGAGGGAGACGTAACTACCACGTAGAAAATACTTAAAAGAAATTGATACATGGTTAAGGACAGACCGCGTTCTATCGCAGAAGACATAAGTGGAAGTTAGAAGTACAGATAACTCAGGGATGTTAGAAAAAAAATGTAATGTAATATCCTCTCTCTCTCTCTCTCTCTCTCTCTCTCTCTCTCTCTCTCTCTCTCTCTCTCAAAATACCTTGATGCTGATAAAGGGTTCTTGATCCGAGGAATTGGAGCTACCCTCCGCTTCACTGGATCATATTTGGTTACCTCTCGTTCGCCAGGCACTGTATAACCCCCTACGGGTTGAGCGCTTCCACATCAATATAATAAGGATAAATCCAGCAGGAGGTGAGCGAGAACACAGACGCCATCGGTGGTGTAAGAGATTGTGAGGGGTATCAGTATAGTGACTTTAATATAGTGAGTAACTTCAGTATAGTGACTAATATAGTAACTTCAGTATAGTGAGTAACTTCAATATAGTAACTTCAGTATAGTGAGTAACTTCAATATAGTAACTTCAGTACAGTGTGTAACTTCAATATAGTAACTTCAGTACAGTGTGTAACTTCAATATAGTAACTTCAGTATAGTGAGTAACTTCAATATAGTAACTTCAATATAGTAACTTCAGTACAGTGTGTAACTTCAATATAGTAACTTCAGTATAGTGAGTAACTTCAATATAGTAACTTCAGTATAGTGAGTAACTTCAATATAGTAACTTCAGTATAGTGAGTAACTTCAATATAGTAACTTCAGTATAGTGAGTAACTTCAATATAGTAACTTCAGTATAGTGAGTAACTTCAATATAGTAACTTCAATATAGTAACTTCAGTACAGTGTGTAACTTCAATATAGAAACTTCAGTATAATGAGTAACATCAATAGTGAGTAACTTCAATATAGTAACTTCAGTATAGTGAGTAACTTCAATAGTGAGTAACTTCAATATAGTAACTTCAGTACAGTGTGTAACTTCAATATAGTAACTTCAGTATAGTGAGTAACTTCAATAGTGAGTAACTTCAATATAGTAACTTCAGTACAGTGTGTAACTTCAATATAGTAACTTCAGTATAGTGAGTAACTTCAGTAGTGAGTAACTTCAATATAGAGACTTCAGTATAGTGAGTAACTTCAATAGTGAGTAACTTCAATATAGAAACTTCAGTATAGTGAGTAACTTCAATAGTGAGTAACTTCAATATAGAAACTTCAGTATAGTGAGTAACTTCAATAGTGAGTAACTTCAATATAGAAACTTCAGTACAGTGTGTAACTTCAATATAGTAACTTCAGTACAGTGGGTAACTTCAATATAGTAACTTCAGTATAGTGAGTAACTTCAATATAGAAACTTCAGTATAGTGAGTAACTTCAATATAGAAACTTCAGTATAGTGAGTAACTTCAATATAGAAGCTTCAGTATAGTGAGTAACTTCAATAGTGAGTAACTTCAATATAGAAACTTCAGTATAGTGAGTAACTTCAATATAGAAACTTCAGTATAGTGAGTAACTTCAATAGTGAGTAACTTCAATAGTGAGTAACTTCAATATAGAAACTTCAGTATAGTGAGTAACTTCAATAGTGAGTAACTTCAATATAGAAACTTCAGTATAGTGAGTAACTTCAATAGTGAGTAACTTCAATATAGAAACTTCAGTATAGTGAGTAACTTCAATATAGAAACTTCAGTATAGTGAGTAACTTCAATAGTGAGTAACTTCAATATAGTAACTTCAGTATAGTGAGTAACTTCAATATAGAAACTTCAGTATAGTGAGTAACTTCAATAGTGAGTAACTTCAATATAGAAACTTCAGTATAGTGAGTAACTTCAATAGTGAGTAACTTCGATATAGAAACTTCAGTATAGTGAGTAACTTCAATAGTGAGTAACTTCAATATAGAAACTTCAGTATAGTGAGTAACTTCAATAGTGAGTAACTTCAATATAGAAACTTCAGTATAGTGAGTAACTTCAATAGTGAGTAACTTCAATATAGAAACTTCAGTATAGTGAGTAACTTCAATATAGTAACTTCAGTATAGTGAGTAACTTCAATAGTGAGTAACTTCAATAGTGAGTAACTTCAGTATAGTGAGTAACTTCAATAGTGAGTAACTTCAATATAGAAACTTCAGTATAGTGAGTAACTTCAATAGTGAGTAACTTCAATATAGAAACTTCAGTATAGTGAGTAACTTCAATAGTGAGTAACTTCAATATAGAAACTTCAGTATAGTGAGTAACTTCAATAGTGAGTAACTTCAATATAGAAACTTCAGTATAGTGAGTAACTTCAATAGTGAGTAACTTCAATATAGAAACTTCAGTATAGTGAGTAACTTCAATAGTGAGTAACTTCAATATAGAAACTTCAGTATAGTGAGTAACTTCAATAGTGAGTAACTTCAATATAGTAACTTCACTGATATGCTTGAAGAATTAAAGAATAACTACAATATTATAAAATAACTATTTCCTTGGTAAACAATACTGATAAGTAGTAGAGTAAGACTCATGCAACACTATAGCAAGTTAGTTTTGCACAATAAAGATGCCTGAGTGTTGCACCTGTGTTGCACGCGCCAGTATGTTGTTATAATAGACACCTTAAATAACAGATGTATATCAAGAAATACGTAATGTTTTTACTAGTGATTTACCTGTCTCTTGTTTCTGGAGACGGATTTTCTTACTCCCTTGACCCGACCCTGGGCTAGGCCTCCTTGTTCCCTGGTGGACCAAGCTGTTGCTGTTGGTGGCCCTGGTTTGGGACCGGGCCGCGGGGACGGTGATCCGCGGAAGTAGCGACAGGCCCTCCGGCCCGGCCCACATATCCATCACAATGGAAATATAAACACATATGCAGTATAATGTGATCCTTTATTGACAACGTTTCACCCACACAGTGGGCTTTTTCAAGTCACACACAGATCTACCTGGGCTGGAAGGTACGGGAGTATTTATAGTCATGTTCAGAATGTTGAGGTCAGGTGGAGAATGCTGCATCTGATGATCTACCGGGTGGGGTTATAGTCTTGGGTAGCTTGGCAGGGGTATTGGACAAGTTGTGAGTAGACCTTCTGCAGTGTTCTATGTTCTTATGTGGGATAGCGATGAAGAAGTTTCTTGGCGAGTGGTTCAGCTATGTTATAGAAGCCGTTGTTCTGGTTGAAATTGTTGGTTATAATTGTTGGGCGAAACATCAAGAGACCTCCAAACACGTATTTCAGAACACCAATATGCAAGCAGGACTGACGATACAAGGAATGCCTGTGTACAACATCGCAATTCACACAACCATTTAATTAACTACAGAAACTCAAGACTTATCGCCACAGAAGACAACACTCAATACCGAAGAATCCTGGAACCATCGCTTATCTCTATAACCAACAATTTCACTTGAAAAAGCCCACTGTGTGGGTGAAACGTTGTCAATAAAGGATCACATTATACTGCATATGTGTTTATATTTCCACTGTGTCGGTATTTGATACCATTTATTTCCATATCCATCACAACTTGGTTGATCTGGCGCATCTCGAAGATAGTGATCCACTCCTTTGGTGTCTTTTCTCATGTTCTGAATGTTCTCATTATCCACCCCGTCATTTTCCTGGTCTTTCTAACGTTCATTTTAACGTTTTCTTTACAAAATAGGTCGGCTGACATTAACTTAGATGTTGAACATGTTCGTTCCAATGGGCGACCCTCCTTTGTTTTGTATACCGTTCATTTTTGAACTCAGTGTACAACATTACGATAAGTTGTTTTAAGTGAGAGAAGTACATTAAATAAAGGGCGAAGCTGTACAGTAATACATTACCACAATTGTACATTATTACCAGAGGTTTCCCATAAATTATAATTACGTATTATGTTCAGTAAGAGACAGAAACTCGGGAGATTAATTGATTTGTATATTTCGATCCACTTCTGGGATCATCTTCATATTAAGAGGATCATACAGCGCCTGGGAAAATGGAATGCAGTCAGGTTCGAGGAAGGAAGGAGAGGACATGCACTAATTCCTTGCATCAAGATCCCCTCACCAACATTGACACCCCTTCCTTGAAGGGCACCTGCCGTAAATATAACACTTACGGTAAGAAAAGTGGAAACGGAAGTACTGTATGGATGGTAGGGTTTGATAATAAGGGAGGGAGGGAGGTCGGGTGAGGGAGGAGGGATGGCGAGAGTAGGGAGGGAGGCCAGACAGTCAGTATGGTGGTGGTGTCGCGTGGGGTGTGGGCGGCCAGTTACTTCACGTGTAAGTATAACCTGCAGGGTACATACACGTCGTGTGTGTACCCTGCAGGTACACATGTGTGTAGTGGCCCTAGGGCTGGGTGTATCCACAGAGAAGCTGTGTACGCTCATGCGTGTGTGTGTGTTCGTATACCTAGTGATGTTTAACTATGTAAGCTCTCTTCATCTCAACCAGAGTGCCGCCGCCAGCCTCAGCCGCCACCAGCAACCTTCCTGGCAGCCACAACCGACATCAAAGGCTCCATTACCTCACTAACGTCACAGATGTGTGTGTTGAATAGTGACGGAGAAGTGACAGCAAGGGTCATATAGCACCCATAAACTAAACAGTATAGAACTTGATTATACAGAAAGCGGAAAACACTTGGGAGTCATGGTAATCAATGAGTGCTTAGGTGTGTGCAACCAAGCTGACACATTGCTGGCAATTATATCAAGAAATTTAAGCAGGAGCCCGAACGTTGTTTTACAGCTGTAACATCATTAGTAAGACCTCATTGACATCACGCGGCACACTTCTGGTCTCCTTATTACAGAATGGATATAAATGCATTGAACAACATATAGAGGAGAAAGACAAAAATAATTCACCGTATAAGGAATGTTACGACGATAGATTAAGAGCCCTGAATCTATACTCTCTTAAAAGACATAGGAGGCGAGACATGATCCAAGTGTGCAGGTAAAAGACAGGTATGAAGGTATATTAATATAGATCTTAGGTTATCTGACCAAGAAATAACTCAGAACAATGGATTTGTTTTAGATAAGTTAAGCTTTAGAAAGGATATAGGAAAGAACTGGTGTGGCAGTAGAATTGTAGACGAATAGAACAATCTGTCAAGTAGAGCCGTTGATGTTAACACCTGGGTGGTATGAGCCAGTAGGCCTGCTGCATTACTACTGTATTTTCATGTGAGGCAGTATACCACTGGTGAAGCTAGTAGTGGTGGCGTGTAGTTGTGTTGGCGATGGTGGCGTGTAGTAGTGGTGGTGTGTAGCAGTAGTGGTGGCAGTGGTGTGTAGCAGTAGTGGTGGCAGTGGTGTGTAGTAGTAATGGTGGCAGTTGTGTGTGGTAGTAGTGGTATGTAGTAGTAGTGGTGGTGGTGATGTGTAGTAGTGGTGGTAGTGTGTAGTAATGGTGGTGGTGGTAGTGTGTAGTAGTAGTGGTGGTGGTAGTGTGTAGTAGTGGTGGTGGTAGTAGTAGTAGTAGTAGCGGTGGTGGTGGTGTGTAATAGTGGTGATGGCAGTGTAGTAGTGGTGCTGGTGTGTAGTAGTAGTGGTGGTAGTGTGTAGTAGTGGTGGTGGTAGTATGTAGTAGCAGTGGTGGTAGTGTGTAGTAGTGGTGGTGGTAGTGTGCAGTAGTAGTGGTGGTGGTAGTGTGTAGTAGTAGTGGTGGTGGTAGTGTGTAGTAGTAGTGGTGGTGGTAGTGTGTAGTAGTAGTGGTGGTAGTGTGTAGTAGTGGTGGTGGTGGTGGTAGTGTGTAGTAGTGGTGGTGGTGGTAGTGTGTAGTGGTAGTGGTGGTAGTGTGTAGTAGTAGTGGTGGTGGTGGTAGTGTGTAGTAGTAGTGGTGGTGGTAGTGTGTAGTAGTAGTGGTGGTGGTGGTAGTGTGTAGTAGTAGTAGTGGTGGTGGTAGTGTGTAGTGGTGGTGGTAGTGTGTAGTGGTGGTGGTGGTGGTAGTGTGTAGTAGTGGTGGTGGTGGCAGTATGTAATGGTAGTGTGTAGTAGTAGTGGTGGTAGTGTGTAGTAGTAGTGGTGGTAGTGTGTAGTAGTGGTGGTGGTAGCTTGTAGTGGTGGTGGTAGTGTGTAGTAGTAGTGGTGGTGGTAGTGTGTAGTAGTAGTGGTGGTGGTAGTGTGTAGTGGTGGTGGTAGTGTGTAGTAGTAGCGGTGGTAGTGTGTAGTAGAGGTGGTGGTGGTAGTGTGTAGTAGTAGTGGTAGTGTGTAGTAGTAGTGGTGGTAGTGTGTAGTAGTAGTTGTGGTGGTGGTAGTGTGTAGTAGTAGTGGTGGTGGTGGTAGTGTGTAGTAGTAGTGGTTGTGGTAATGTGTAGTAGTGGTGGTAGTGTGTAGTGGTAGTGGTGGTAGTGTGTAGTGGTGGTGGTGGTAGTGTGTAGTAGTAGTGGTGGTGGTAGTGTGTAGTGGTGGTGGTGGTAGTGTGTAGTGGTGGTGGTGGTGGCAGTGTGTAGTAGTGGTGGTGGTAGCTTGTAGTAGTGGTGGTGGTGGTAGTGTGTAGTAGTGGTGGTGGTAGCTTGTAGTAGTGGTGGTGGTGGTAGTGTGTAGTAGTAGTGGTGGTGGTAGTGTGTAGTAGTAGTGGTGGTGGTAGTGTGTAGTGGTGGTGGTGGTAGTGTGTAGTAGTAGTAGTGGTGGTGGTAGTGTGTAGTGGTAATGGTAGTGTGTAGTAGTAGTGGTGGTGGTGGTAGTGTGTAGTAGTGGTGGTGGTAGTGTGTAGTAGTAGTAGTGGTGGTGGTAGTGTGTAGTAGTAGTAGTGGTGGTGGTAGTGTGTAGTAGTAGTAGTGGTGGTGGTAGTGTGTAGTAGTGGTGGTGGTGGTAGTGTGTAGTAGTGGTGGTGGTGGTAGTGTGTAGTAGTAGTGGTGCTAGTGGTAGTGTGTAGTAGTAGTGGTGCTGGTGGTAGTGTGTAGTGGTAGTGGTGGCAGTGTGTAGTAGTAGTGGTGGTAGTAGTAGTGGTGGTAGTGTGTAGTAGTGGTGGTGGTGGTAGTGTATAGTAGTAGTGGTGGTGGTAGTGTGTAGTAGTGGTGGTGGTGGTGGTGGTAGTGTGTAGTAGTAGTAGTGGTGGTTGTGGTAGTGTGTAGTAGTGGTGGTGGTGGTAGTGTGTAGTAGTAGTGGTGGTTTTGGTGTGTAGTAGTAGTGGTGGTAGTGTGTAGTAGTAGTGGTGGTAGTGTGTAGTAATAGTGGTGGTGGTAGTGTGTAGTAGTAGTGGAGGTGGTGGTAGTGTGTAGTAGTAGTGGTGGTGATGGTAGTGTGTGTAGTAGTGGTGGTAGTGTGTAGTAGTAGTGGTGGTGGTGGTAGTGTGTAGTAGTAGTGGTGGTGGTTGTAATGTGTAGTAGTAGTGGTGGTGGTTGTAATGTGTAGTAGTAGTGGTGGTGGTGGTAGTGTGTAGTAGTGGTAGTGGTGGTAGTGTGTAGTAGTGGTGGTGGTAGTGTGTAGTGGTGGTGGTGGTAGTGTGTAGTGGTTGTGGTGGTAATGTGTAGTAGTAGTAGTGCTGGTAGTGTGTAGTAGTAGTGGTGGTGGTGGTAGTGTGTAGTAGTAGTGGTGGTAATGTGTAGTAGTAGTGGTGGTGGTGGTAAAGTGTAGTAGTAGTAGTGGTGGTGGTAATGTGTAGTAGTAGTAGTGGTGGTGGTAGCGTGTAGTAGTAGTGGTGGTGGTGGTAATGTGTAGTAGTAGTAGTAGTGGTGGTGGTAATGTGTAGTAGTGGTGGTGGTAATGTGTAGTAGTAGTAGTAGTGGTGGTGGTAATGTGTAGTAGTGGTGGTGGTAATGTGTAGTAGTAGTGGTGGTGGTGGTAATGTGTAGTAGTAGTAGTAGTGGTGGTGGTAATGTGTAGTAGTAGTAGTGGTGGTGGTAATGTGTAGTAGTAGTAGTAGTGGTGGTGGTAATGTGTAGTAGTGGTGGTGGTAATGTGTAGTAGTAGTGGTGGTGGTGGTAATGTGTAGTAGTAGTGGTGGTGGTAATGTGTAGTAGTAGTAGTGGTGGTGGTGGTAATGTGTAGAAGTAGAGGTGGTGGTGGTAATGTGTAGTAGTAGTGGTGGTGGTGGTAATGTGTAGTAGTAGTAGTGGTGGTGGTGGTAGTGTGTAGTAGTGGTGGTGGTGGTAATGTGTAGTAGTAGTGGTGGTGGTGGTAATGTGTAGTAGTAGTGGTGGTGGTAAAGTGTAGTAGTAGTGGTGGTGGTAATGTGTAGTAGTAGTAGTAGTAGTGGTGGTGGTAGTGTGTAGTAGTAGTGGTGGTGGTGGTGGTAGTGTGTGGTAGTAGTGGTGGTGGTGGTGGTAATGTGTAGTTGTAGTAGTAGTGGTGGTGGTAATGTGTACTAGTAGTAGTAGTGGTGGTAATGTGTAGTAGTAGTGATGGTGGTGGTAATGTGTAGTAGAAGTGGTGGTGGTGGTAATGTGTAGTAGTGGTGGTGGTGGTAATGTGTAGTAGTAGTGTTGGTGGTGGTAATATGTAGTAGTAGTAGTAGTAGTGGTGGTGGTAATGTGTAGTAGTAGTGGTGGTGGTGGTAATGTGTAGTAGTAGTGGTGGTGGTGGTAATGTGTAGTAGTAGTAGTGGTGGTGGTGGTAATGTGTAGAAGTAGAGGTGGTGGTGGTAATGTGTAGTAGTAGTGGTGGTGGTGGTAATGTGTAGTAGTAGTAGTGGTGGTGGTGATAGTGTGTAGTAGTGGTGGTGGTGGTAATGTGTAGTAGTAGTGGTGGTGGTGGTAATGTGTAGTAGTAGTGGTGGTGGTAAAGTGTAGTAGTAGTGGTGGTGGTAATGTGTAGTAGTAGTAGTAGTAGTGGTGGTGGTAGTGTGTAGTAGTAGTGGTGGTGGTGGTGGTAGTGTGTGGTAGTAGTGGTGGTGGTGGTGGTAATGTGTAGTTGTAGTAGTAGTGGTGGTAATGTGTACTAGTAGTAGTAGTGGTGGTAATGTGTAGTAGTAGTGATGGTGGTGGTAATGTGTAGTAGAAGTGGTGGTGGTGGTAATGTGTAGTAGTGGTGGTGGTGGTAATGTGTAGTAGTAGTGTTGGTGGTGGTAATATGTAGTAGTAGTAGTAGTAGTGGTGGTGGTAATGTGTAGTAGTAGTGGTGGTGGTGGTAATGTGTAGTAGTAGTGGTGGTGGTGGTAATGTGTAGTAGTAGTAGTGGTGGTGGTGGTAGTGTGTAGTAGTAGTGGTGGTGGTAATGTGTAGTAGTAGTGGTGGTGGTAGTGTGAAGTAGTGGTGGTGGTGGTAGTGTGTAGTAGTGGTGGTGGTGGTAATGTGTAGTAGTAGTGGTGGTGGTGGTGGTAATGTGTAGTAGTAGTGGTGGTGGTAATGTGTAGTAGTGGTGGTGGTAATGTGTAGTAGTAGTAGTGGTGGTGGTAGTGTGTAGTAGTAGTAGTTGTGGTGGTGGTAGTGTGTAGTGGTGGTGGTAGTGTGTAGTGGTGGCGGTGGTGGTAATGTACAGTAGTAGTGGTGGTGGTGGTAATGTGTAGTAGTAGTGGTGGTGGTAATGTGTAGTAGTAGTGGTGGTGGTGGTAATGTGTAGTAGTAGTAGTGGTGGTAGTGTGTAGTGGTGGTAGTGTGTAGTAGTAGTGGTGGTGGTGGTGGTAATGTGTAGTAGTAGTGGCGGTGGTGGTAATGTGTAGTAGTAGT
>NC_091356.1:14032222-14034722 GCF_038502225.1 Cherax quadricarinatus | reverse complement strand
CTTCCCACACCCAGGAGTACCAGACTGGTGTTCTTCCCACACCCAGGAGTACCAGACTGGTGGTCTTCCCACACCCAGGAGTACCAGACTGGTGTTCTTCCCACACCCAGGAGTACCAGGCTGGTGTTCTTCCCACACCCAGGAGTACCAGACTGGTGTTCTTCCAACACCCAGGAGTACCAGACTGGTGTTCTTCCCACACCCAGGAGTACCAGGCTGGTGTTCTTCCCACACCCAGGAGTACCAGACTGGTGTTCTTCCCACACCCAGGAGTACTAGACTGGTGTTCTTCCCACACCCAGGAGTACCAGACTGGTGTTCTTCCCACACCCAGCAGTACCAGACTGGTGTTCTTCCCACACCCAGGAGTACCAGACTGGTGTTCTTCCCACACCCAGGAGTACCAGGCTGGTGTTCTTCCAACACCCAGGAGTACCAGACTGGTGTTCTCCCCACACCCAGGAGTACCGGGCTGGTGTTCTTCCCACACCCAGGAGTACCAGACTGGTGTTCTTCCCACACCCAGGAGTACCAGACTGGTGTTCTTCCCACACCCAGGAGTACCAGGCTGGTGTTCTTCCCACACCCAGGAGTACCAGGCTGGTGGTGTTCCCACACCCAGGAGTACCAGGCTGGTGGTGTTCCCACACCCAGGAGTACCAGACTGGTGTTCTTCCCACACCCAGCAGTACCAGACTGGTGTTCTTCCCACACCCAGCAGTAGCAGACTGGTGTTCTTCCCACACCCAGCAGTACCAGACTGGTATTCTTCCCACACCCAGGAGTACCAGACTGGTGTTCTTCCCACACCCAGGAGTACCAGGCTGGTGTTCTTCCCACACCCAGCAGTACCACACTGGTGTTCTTCCCACACCCAGCAGTACCAGACTGGTGTTCTTCCCACACCCAGGAATACCAGACTGGTGTTCTTCCCACACCCAGCAGTACCAGACGTGTTCTTCCCACACCCAGCAGTACCAGACTGGTGTTCTTCCCACACCCAGCAGTACCAGACTGGTGTTCTTCCCACACCCAGGAGTACCAGACTGGTGTTCTTCCCACACCCAGGAGTACCAGGCTGGTGTTCTTCCCACACCTAGGAGTACCAGGCTGGTGGTGTTCCCACACCCAGGAGTACCAGGCTGGTGGTGTTCCCACACCCAGGAGTACCAGGCTGGTGGTGTTCCCACACCCAGGAGTACCAGACTGGTGTTCTTCCCACACCCAGCAGTACCAGACTGGTGTTCTTCCCACACCCAGCAGTACCAGACTGGTGTTCTTCCCACACCCAGGAGTACCAGACTGGTGTTCTTCCCACACCCAGCAGTACCAGACTGGTGTTCTTCCCACACCCAGCAGTACCAGACTGGTGTTCTTCCCACACCCAGCAGTACCAGACTGGTGTTCTTCCCACACCCAGGAGTACCAGACTGGTGTTCTTCCCACACCCAGGAGTACCAGGCTGGTGTTCTTCCCACACCCAGGAGTACCAGGCTGGTGGTGTTCCCACACCCAGGAGTACCAGGCTGGTGGTGTTCCCACACCCAGGAGTACCAGGCTGGTGGTGTTCCCACACCCAGGAGTACCAGACTGGTGTTCTTCCCACACCCAGCAGTACCAGACTGGTGTTCTTCCCACACCCAGGAGTACCAGACTGGTGTTCTTCCCACACCCAGTAGTACCAGACTGGTGTTCTTCCCACACCCAGGAGTACCAGACTGGTGTTCTTCCCACACCCAGCAGTACCAGACTGGTGTTCTTCCCACACCCAGGAGTACCAGACTGGTGTTCTTCCCACACCCAGCAGTACCAGACTGGTGTTCTTCCCACACCCAGTAGTACCAGACTGGTGTTCAGGTTATTGCCGCATACATTGGCACACCAGAAATTTTTGGAATATTTGACAATTTGTGAACAAGTAATTTGTCACGTTTGCGAATTTTGCCGACGAACTGCTCAAAAAAAAAAAAAATTTCCAGCATATTATCTTAATACTTTAATAGATTTATATTTGCGCATTGACGTGTATATATATATTTATTTTCATTTTACATGAAAATTAACTTTATAACGTAATCTTTCAGTGAATGAAATACGTTACTTTCGTCATTTTCAGACTCATTCCTGTGGAGTTATGACAGCAGTGAGTTAGTTCATATCATCACATCGAAATCACTTATTACGGAAGTAAAAGGCTTGGCTTATGGTGCAACATACCACCGTTGAAGAGACAACTCAATAAGTGTAAAGGGACCAAGACTCTTCAATGCCCTCCTTTTATGTATATAAGAGGAGTTACCCAAACACTCTTAGCTGCTTTCAGGTGGAAACTTGATGTTCCACATATTGACGATCAGCCAAGCTGTGGTACTGTGTGCAGCTTGCACCAGTAGCCTGGTTGATGAGGTCAGCTGCAACCGGAGGCTTGGTCTGCGACCCGGCTATTGGGGCGGTGACCCCTGAAACCGTCTGCAGGTGGTCTAAACAAAGGTTATTGGGT
>NC_091356.1:13899722-14024722 GCF_038502225.1 Cherax quadricarinatus | reverse complement strand
CCCTCTCCTATTACTTTCAGCCTGCCTTTGTCTCTCCTCCTATTACTTTCAGCCTGCCTTTCCCTCTCCTCCTGTTCCTTTCAACCTGCCCTGTCTCTCCTCTTACTTTCAGCCTGCCCTTGTCTCTTGTCTCACATCCAGCCTTCCCTGGCCTGCTCGCTCCATGCCTGCTAGAGTAGTTGAGTATGGTAGAGAGCACCATTGGCGTGCCATTTGTTGTGCTCCTTGTGTCAGTATAGGCCATTAATATCTACTGAGAATGCTCGGAGATTTTTTTTTTGCCACGTCTCCATCCCATGCGTTGGAAAATGCGTGATAACAGCATTGCATCAGTGGCAACTTTTGCTGTAAAATGACCATTGTGCAACCTCCTCCAAATTGTTAGCTTTCCAAATACAACAGTCTGAGAATATAAGAAACACTCAAGCTTGGTAGATAAGTAAGACACATACTTGGTATGTCTTATTGGTAGATGAATAAGACCTTATTTGGCTATCTTTGTTACAAGACTTTTTACCTGCGGAGCAAGCTTTCTCAGTCGAATACAGTAGTTACTAATATACTGGAGACAGTTGAGGAAAAGAGTTTGAGGTGTTCAGTCCCTCAGCCTTGATAGAAGTGTCAGTTTTTGGTTGTTCATTTTATATAAAATAAGACATGTGTGGTTGGCCTTCACTTCTTCTATTGGTTGAACACTATGATGCAGTACTTTCTGTACAGAACCTGTATAATGCTAACTTTTAATTTTATTTTTGACAATTATATAAAAGTACAGTTTTCTCCCTCCTCCTCACTGTCAGTATCTTTAAAGACACAGTAACAGACAGGTAGCAGTACTTACCAGTGTTATCTTAGCCACCAACAATAAACTGGAACTCATA
The DNA here is from genome assembly GCF_038502225.1 of Cherax quadricarinatus. Classification (NCBI taxonomy): domain Eukaryota; kingdom Metazoa; phylum Arthropoda; class Malacostraca; order Decapoda; family Parastacidae; genus Cherax; species Cherax quadricarinatus. The sequence continues at coordinate 14,023,841 of NC_091356.1, read as the reverse complement.
ATACTCTAACACTGTCATAAATTTGTTGAAGATGGAATCTGAAAGAAAGATATTTAGGTGGAGAGCATTTATGTAATACTGTGCTCACCTCAACACTGAGTAAGTTGACCCTCACGGAGCAGCACTTGGCTGAGACAACATACACGCCGGTGTTGCTCCACGTATGACCCTCTTAGTGATGGTGTTACCTTTGATATACCATTGAAGGGTTTTTAGAGTTTGTTTACTCTCGCAGCAAGGCACTGAGATATGCTTGTCTGGTGCTTACTTGGTCAACTAGGCTGTTGCTGCCGCTGGCCCACATATCCATCACAGCCTGGTTGATCCAGCACATGGTAGAGATAGCTGTCGAGTTTCCCCTTGAAAACTTCTACACTTGTTCCGGCAGTGTTTTCTGATATCGTCTAGTAACATGTTTAATAGTCTGAGACCATTGGTGAATATATCTCTCTCCTTCAGTCCAGAGAATATAACATAAGAATGGAGGAACACTGCAGCAGGCCTACTGGCTCATACAAGGCAGTACCTATTTAGGACTCTGAGGCGGTCCCAGTAATTTAAATGCTTTATTGGTTCTATGTGAGTCATGCATCATCTCTATATGTTCCGCTGTGATATCTCTCCTGCTTTGAATGAAGCAGTCAACACTAAGCAGAATTCTAAACGAGAGAGCAGAAACTATTTGAATAGTGTCACCATTAGCATTATTTCCCTTATTTGAAAATTTCTCATTATCCACCCCATCATTTTCCTTATTGTGTAGTTTATAAGATAGACCAGCTGACATTATTAAGCTAGGTTCTTCGTCCTTCACATGTTCCTTTCCTTCTGTTTGCTAATCTTGAGTTTTGTATGCAGTGTTCTTTTGAATTCATTCTTTCCATATCTAAGCACTTGGAACATTTTAACAGTCAATATCGCGTTAGTTTCCGTTGTCCACTGGAAGTCTTTGTTTATATCTTCTTGTGTTTATACCGAGTCTTCTAATGAGGTGATTTTCGTGCTTATTTTGATGTCATTCGCAAATGATAATACGAAAACTTGGCGAGGTTATTTGTGTGTTCTCTATGAAGATGCCCCTCAAGGAAGGTTCCTTGATGTTGGTGAGGGGCTCTTGATTTAGGGAATTGGATCTGTGCTCCAGTTCCCCGAATTAAGCCTGAATGCCTTCCACATCCCCCCCCCCAGGCGCTGTATAATCCTCCGGGTTTAGCGCTTCCCCCTTGATTATAATAATAATAATAATCTATGAAGATGAGAAACAGTAGAGGCGCGAGGACCGTGCCTTGGGGTACTCAGATTCTTTACTTATTCTAGATTTAGTTTTGTTTACTACTGTTACTAGTACTCCTCTTTATGTTCTGTCTGTCGGAAAGTTGAATATTCATTTACCTACTTTCTATCTTAAACTTACTGTCCTCGTTTATGAGCGATCACTCCATGATCGTATTCGGTAAAAATCTTACCTTACCTTCCCTAACCTAGCCTTACCTAACCTTACCTTACCTTACCTAGCCTTACCTTACCTTACCTTACCTTACCTAGCCTTACCTTACCTTACCTAGCCTTACCTTACCTTACCTTACCTAGCCTTCCCTAACCTAGCCTTACCTAACCTTACCTAGCCTTACCTAACCTTACCTAGCCTTACCTTACCTTACCTAGCCTTACCTTACCTTACCTAGCCTTACCTTACCTTACCTTACCTAGCCTTACCTTACCTAGCCTTACCTTACCTTACCTTACCTAGCCTTACCTTACCTAGCCTTACCTTACCTTACCTTACCTTAACATACCTTACCTTAACATACCTTACCTTACCTAGCCTTACCTTACCTTACCTAGCCTTACCTAACCTTACCTAGCCTTACCTAACCTTACGTAGCCTTGCCTTACCTTAACTTACGTAGCCTTGCCTTACCTTAACTTACGTAGCCTTGCCTTACCTTAACTTACGTAGCCTTGCCTTAGCTTACTTTACCATACCTAACCTAGTCTTCCCTTACCATACATTACCTTACCTTACCTAGCCTTACCTTACCTTACCTTACCTAACTTTATTTTACCTTACCTGCTCAATAAAAAGTTACAAACCATACATGTGTCTTAATGACAGGTACCTGAGTGTTGCACATGTGTCTTAATGACAGGTACCTGAGTGTTGCACATGTGTCTTAATGACAGGTACCTGAGTGTTGCACATGTGTCTTAATGACAGGTACCTGAGTGTTGCACATGTGTCTTAATGACAAGTACCTGAGTTTTGCACATGTGTCTTAATGACAAGTACCTGAGTTTTGCACATGTCTTAATGACAGGTACCTGAGTGTTGCACATGTGTCTTAATGACAAGTACCTGAGTGTTGAACATGTGTCTTAATGACAAGTACCTGAGTGTTGCACATGTGTCTTAATGACAAGTACCTGAGTGTTGCACATGTGTCTTAATGACAGGTACCTGAGTGTTGCACATGTGTCTTAATGACAAGTACCTGAGTGTTGCACATGTGTCTTAATGACAAGTACCTGAGTGTTGCACATGTGTCTTAATGACAGGTACCTGAGTGTTGCACATGTGTCTTAATGACAAGTACCTGAGTGTTGCACATGTGTCTTAATGAGAGGTACCTGAGTGTTGCACATGTGTCTTAATGACAAGTACCTGAGTGTTGCACATGTGTCTTAATGACAGGTACCTGAGTGTTGCACATGTGTCTTAATGACAGGTACCTGAGTGTTGCACATGTGTCTTAATGACAAGTACCTGAGTGTTGCACATGTGTCTTAATGACAGGTACCTGAGTGTTGCACATGTGTCTTAATGACAAGTACCTGAGTGTTGCACATGTGTCTTAATGACAAGTACCTGAGTGTTGCACATGTGTCTGACAGGTACCTGAGTGTTGCACATGTGTCTTAATGACAAGTCCCTGAGTGTTGCACATGTGTCTGACAGGTACCTGAGTGTTGCACATGTCTTAATGACAGGTACCTGAGTGTTGCACATGTGTCTTAATGACAAGTACCTGAGTGTTGCACATGTGTCTTAATGACAAGTACCTGAGTGTTGCACATGTGTCTGACAGGTACCTGAGTGTTGCACATGTGTCTTAATGACAAGTACCTGAGTGTTGCACATGTGTCTTAATGACAGGTACCTGAGTGTTGCACATGTGTCTTAATGACAAGTACCTGAGTGTTGCACATGTGTCTTAATGACAAGTACCTGAGTGTTGCACATGTGTCTTAATGACAGGTACCTGAGTGTTGCACATGTGTCTTAATGACAAGTACCTGAGTGTTGCACATGTGTCTGACAAGTACCTGAGTGTTGCACATGTGTCTTAATGACAAGTACCTGAGTGTTGCACATGTGTCTTAATGACAAGTACCTGAGTGTTGCACATGTGTCTTAATGACAGGTACCTGAGTGTTGCACATGTGTCTTAATGACAGGTACCTAATGACAGGTACCTGAGTGTTGCACATGTGTCTTAATGACAGGTACCTGAGTGTTGCACATGTGTCTTAATGACAGGTACCTGAGTGTTGCACATGTGTCTTAATGACAAGTACCTGAGTGTTGCACATGTGTCTTAATGACAAGTACCTGAGTGTTGCACATGTGTCTTAATGACAGGTACCTGAGTGTTGCACATGTGTCTTAATGACAAGTACCTGAGTGTTGCACATGTGTCTTAATGACAAGTACCTGAGTGTTGCACATGTGTCTTAATGACAGTTACCTGAGTGTTGCACATGTGTCTTAATGACAAGTACCTGAGTGTTGCACATGTGTCTGACAAGTACCTGAGTGTTGCACATGTGTCTTAATGACAAGTACCTGAGTGTTGCACATGTCTTAATGACAGGTACCTGAGTGTTGCACATGTGTCTTAATGACAGGTACCTGAGTGTTGCACATGTGTCTTAATGACAAGTACCTGAGTGTTGCACATGTGTCTTAATGACAAGTACCTGAGTGTTGCACATGTGTCTTAATGACAAGTACCTGAGTGTTGCACATGTGTCTTAATGACAGGTACCTGAGTGTTGCACATGTGTCTTAATGACAGGTACCTGAGTGTTGCACATGTGTCTTAATGACAAGTACCTGAGTGTTGCACATGTGTCTTAATGACAGGTACCTGAGTGTTGCACATGTGTCTTAATGACAAGTACCTGAGTGTTGCACATGTGTCTTAATGACAGGTACCTGAGTGTTGCACATGTGTCTTAATGACAAGTACCTGAGTGTTGCACATGTGTCTTAATGACTACCTGAGTGTTGCACATGTCTTATTAACAAGTACCTGAGTGTTGCACATGTGTCTTAATGACAAGTACCTGAGTGTTGCACATGTGTCTTAATGACAAGTACCTGAGTGTTGCACATGTGTCTTAATGACAGGTACCTGAGTGTTGCACATGTCTTAATGACAGGTACCTGAGTGTTGCACATGTGTCTTAATGACAGGTACCTGAGTGTTGCACATGTGTCTTATTAACAAGTACCTGAGTGTTGCACATGTGTCTTATTAACAAGTACCTGAGTGTTGCACATGTGTCTTATTAACAAGTACCAGAGTGTTGCACATGTGTCTTATTAACAAGTACCTGAGTGTTGCACATGTGTCTTAATGACAATTATCTGAGCGTTGCACATGTGTCTTAATGACAGGTACCTGAGTGTTGCACATGTGTCTTATTAACAAGTACCTGAGTGTTGCACATGTGTCTTATTAACAAGTACCTGAGTGTTGCACATGTGTCTTATTAACAAGTACCAGAGTGTTGCACATGTGTCTTATTAACAAGTACCTGAGTGTTGCACATGTGTCTTATTAACAAGTACCTGAGTGTTGCACATGTGTCTTATTAACAAGTACCTGAGTGTTGCACATGTGTCTTATTAACAAGTACCTGAGTGTTGCACATGTGTCTTATTAACAAGTACCAGAGTGTTGCACATGTGTCTTATTAACAAGTACCTGAGTGTTGCACATGTGTCTTAATGACAATTATCTGAGCGTTGCACATGTGTCTTAATGACAGGTACCTGAGTGTTGCACATGTGTCTTATTAACAAGTACCTGAGTGTTGCACATGTGTCTTATTAACAAGTACCTGAGTGTTGCACATGTGTCTTATTAACAAGTACCAGAGTGTTGCACATGTGTCTTATTAACAAGTACCTGAGTGTTGCACATGTGTCTTATTAACAAGTACCTGAGTGTTGCACATGTGTCTTATTAACAAGTACCTGAGTGTTGCACATGTGTCTTATTAACAAGTACCTGAGTGTTGCACATGTGTCTTAATGACAGGTACCTGAGTGTTGCACATGTGTCTTAATGACAAGTACCTGAGTGTTGCACATGTGTCTTAATGACAGGTACCTGAGTGTTGCACATGTGTCTTATTAACAAGTACCTGAGTGTTGCACATGTGTCTTATTAACAAGTACCTGAGTGTTGCACATGTGTCTTAATGACAAGTACCTGAGTGTTGCACATGTGTCTTAATGACTACCTGAGTGTTGCACATGTCTTATTAACAAGTACCTCAGTGTTGCACATGTGTCTTATTAACAAGTACCTGAGTGTTGCACATGTGTCTTATTAACAAGTACCTGAGTGTTGCACATGTGTCTTATTAACAAGTACCTGAGTGTTGCACATGTGTCTTATTAACAAGTACCTGAGTGTTGCACATGTGTCTTATTAACAAGTACCTGAGTGTTGCACATGTGTCTTATTAACAAGTACCTGAGTGTTGCACATGTGTCTTATTAACAAGTACCTGAGTGTTGCACATGTGTCTTATTCATCAGCTTGTCGGCATTACACATCCATAGTGGAAGGGTTGTGTTGCCTTTGTGTTGGTGAGGCGACAACACCATCCTCTTGCGTGCTATGCTGAGGTACCACCACGTGCTATGCTGAGGTACCACCACGTGCTATGCTGAGGTACCACCGCGTGCTATGCTGAGGTACCACCACGTGCTATGCTGAGGTACCACCACGTGCTATGCTGAGGTACCACCGCGTGCTATGCTGAGGTACCACCGCGTGCTATGCTGAGGTACCACCGCGTGCTATGCTGAGGTACCGCCGCGTGATATGCTGAGGTACCGCCGCGTGCTATGCTGAGGTACCACCACGTACTATGCTGAGGTACCACCACGTGCTATGCTGAGGTACCACCACGTGCTATGCTGAGGTACCACCGCGTGCTATGCTGAGGTACCACCGCGTGCTATGCTGAGGTACCACCGCGTGCTATGCTGAGGTACCACCACGTGCTATGCTGAGGTACCACCACGTGCTATGCTGAGGTACCACCGCGTGCTATGCTGAGGTACCACCGCGTGCTATGCTGAGGTACCACCGCGTGCTATGCTGAGGTACCACCGCGTGCTATGCTGAGGTACCACCGCGTGCTATGCTGAGGTACCACCGCGTGCTATGCTGAGGTACCACCGCGTGCTATGCTGAGGTACCACCGCGTGCTATGCTGAGGTACCACCGCGTGCTATGCTGAGGTACCACCGCGTGCTATGCTGAGGTACCACCGCGTGCTATGCTGAGGTACCACCGCGTGCTATGCTGAGGTACCACCTCGTGCTATGCTGAGGTACCACCGCGTGCTATGCTGAGGTACCACCGCGTGCTATGCTGAGGTACCACCGCGTGCTATGCTGAGGTACCACCGCGTGCTATGCTGAGGTACCACCGCGTGCTATGCTGAGGTACCGCCGCGTGCTATGCTGTGGTACCACCGCGTGCTATGCTGAGGTACCGCCGCGTGCTATGCTGAGGTACCACCGCGTGCTATGCTGAGGTACCACCATGTGCTATGCTGAGGTACCACGTGCTATGCTGAGGTACCACCGCGTGCTATGCTGAGGTACCACCGCGTGCTATGCTGAGGTACCACCGTGTGCTATGCTGAGGTACCACCGCTTGCTATGCTGAGGTACTACTGCGTGCTATGCTGAGGTACCACCGCGTGCTATGCTGAGGTACCACCGCGTGCTATGCTGAGGTACCACCACGTGCTATGCTGAGGTACTACCGCGTGATATGCTGAGGTACTACCGCGTGCTATGCTGAGGTACCACCACGTGCTATGCTGAGGTACCACCGCGTGCTATGCTGAGGTACTACTGCGTGCTATGCTGAGGTACCACCGCGTGCTATGCTGAGGTACCACCGCGTGCTATGCTGAGGTACCACCACGTGCTATGCTGAGGTACTACCGCGTGATATGCTGAGGTACTACCGCGTGCTATGCTGAGGTACCACCACGTGCTATGCTGAGGTACCACCGCGTGCTATGCTGAGGTACCACCACGTGCTATGCTGAGGTACCCCCACGTGCTATGCTGAGGTATCACCACTTGCTATGCTGAGGTACCACGTGCTATACTGAGGTATCACCGCATGCTATGCTGAGGTACCAAAACGTACTATGCTGAGGTGCCACCACGTGCTATGCTGAGATACCACCGCGTGCTATGCTGAGGTACCACCGCGTGCTATGCTGAGATACCACAGCGTGCTATGCTGAGGTACTACCACCACGCGCTATTCTGAGATACCACCGTGTGCTATGCTGAGGTACTACCACGTGCTATGCTGAGGTACCACCACGTACTATGCTGAGGTACCACCACGGGCTATGCTGAGGTACCACCACATACTATTTTGAGGTATCACGTGCTATGCTGAGGTACCACGTACTATGCTGAGGTACCACCACGTGCTATGCTGAGGTACCACCACGTGCTATGATGAGGTACCACGCGCTATGCTGAGGTACCACGTGCTATGCTGAGGTGCCACCACGTGCTATGCTGAGGTACCACCACGTACTATGCTGAGGTACCACCACGTGCTATGCTGAGGTACCACCACATGCTATGCTGAGATGCAACAACGTGCTATGCTGAGGTACTACCACGTGCTATGCTGAGGTATCACCACGTAATATGCTGAGGTACCACCACGTGCTATGCTGAGGTACCACCACGTGTTATGCTGAGGTATATAATACCGACAGGTTGATAAGTCACATGTGCATCAGTTAGGTATCTTCGTTCCAAAATGTTTCGCCTACACAGTAGACTTCTTCAGTCGGGTACAAAAGAGTTAGCAGAAGTAATGGAGATGTGAAGACGATGTAATCGGTCCATCATCTTTGAAGACGTAGTTATGAGGTGATCAGTCCCTCAGCCTTGCTGTCACGGGTTTTTCTTGTGTCTACAGCAGTGGTGTTCTTTGTAAATCATCAGCTGGTTTGTAGATATATATTTGTATGTGTTAGTGTTGTCAATCACTATAATTTAGTCGGTGATCAGTGCTTGACTGCATGTCATTATTGAGGCGATACGGAGACCTACACGTGTACTTGTGTGTTAGTACGCGCGACATGGATGTCTGCGTACGTACGTGCTTGTTAAGGGGTACGTAATTTCCCGTTCTTCTAATATCATGTTCATTTTTCCCACTATAATCTACCTTGTTCATATATACTATGGCATTTGCTTTGTCTGTTTCGTAAGGTGAAGTCCAGGATCTTTCCTTAATTCTTGGTATAACTTAACAAATCTTTGAGAACAATTGTTCTCAAAGATTTGTTAAGTTATACCAAGAATTAAAGACAGACAAAGCAAATGCGATAATAACTATGGACAAGGTAGATTATAGTTGAAAAATGAAGATGTTATTAGAAGAGGCGGTAATGTACGTGTTTGTTAAGGCGCGCCTTCATGTTGACGTATAAGTTCACGTGGGTATATATTAGTGACTGTGTACACTTATACAGTAGAAACCTCCCTTATACATCCATCTTGATGACACACAAACATTCACACTAGGATTACCTCTGATATTCCTTTGATGAGTTCCTACAGTTGTTCTGTTCTCGGAGCCCGGCCATAGATTAGGCTCGTATGATGTTTGCCTGGTCAACCTGGCTGTTGCTGCTGGTGGCCCGCTGGGGGCTGGAGCCTCAGTCCGCGTAACGCAGCTTCATCTCTGGTCAGTCAAGTGTCATGTATCACAGTCGCATATTCCACTGTGACACTGGAATGTATGACTGTGACACACATATCCTGCCAAATCAACCAGGCTGTGACGGTTCTACGAGCCAGCGGGCAGCCAACAGTAACAGCCTGGTTGAACAAGCATTCACTCCGGGTCCAGGGGCAATCTGCAGGAATATAAAAACTCTGGAAACTGGTGGCAGGTATAGAGCGGGAACTGGAAGGAAAAGTTGAGATCAGAGCAGATATATTGTCTAGCAAAGTGAATGGTGAAGATCTCAGGATGTACAGACGTACTACACACACACTGCTGAGGACGACACACACTGCTGAGGACGACACACACTGCTGAGGACGACATACACTGCTGAGGATGGCACACACTGCTGAGGACGGCACACACTGCTGAGGATGGCACACACTGCTGAGGACGACACACACTGCTGAGGATGGCACACTGCTGAGGACGACACACACTGCTGAGGATGGCACACACTGCTGAGGACGACACACACTGCTGAGGATGGCACACACTGCTGAGGATGGCACACACTGCTGAGGACGACGCACACTGCTGAGGACGGCACACTGCTGAGGACGACACATACTGCTGAGGACGACACACACTGCTGAGGATGGCACACACTGCTGAGGACGACACACACACTGCTGAGGACGACACACACTGCTGAGGACGACACACACTGCTGAGGATGGCACACACACACACTGCTGAGGACGACACACACTGCCGAGGACGACACACACACTGCTGAGGACGACACACACTGCTGAGGATGGCACACACACACACTGCTGAGGACGACACACACTGCTGAGGACGACACACACACTGCTGAGGACGACACACACACTGCTGAGGACGACACACACTGCTGAGGATGGCACACACTGCTGAGGACGACACACACTGCTGAGGATGGCACACACTGCTGAGGACGACACACACTGCTGAGGACGGCACACACACTGCTGAGGATGGCACACACTGCTGAGGACGACACACACTGCTGAGGATGGCACACACTGCTGAGGACGACACACACACTGCTGAGGACGGCACACACACTGCTGAGGATGGCACACACTGCTGAGGACGACACACACTGCTGAGGATGGCACACACTGCTGAGGATGGCACACACTGCTGAGGACGACACACACTGCTGAGGACGACACACACTGCTGAGGATGGCACACACTGCTGAGGACGACACACACACTGCTGAGGACGACACACACTGCTGAGGATGGCACACACTGCTGAGGACGGCACACACTGCTGAGGACGACACACACACTGCTGAGGACGGCACACACTGCTGAGGATGGCACACTGCTGAGGACGACACACACACTGCTGAGGACGGCACACACTGCTGAGGATGGCACACACTGCTGAGGACGACACACACACTGCTGAGGACGGCACACACACTGCTGAGGACGACACACACTGCTGAGGACGACACACACACCGCTGAGGACGGCACACACTGCTGAGGATGGCACACACTGCTGAGGACGACACACACACTGCTGAGGACGGCACACACTGCTGAGGATGGCACACACTGCTGAGGACGACACACACTGCTGAGGACGGCACACACTGCTGAGGATGGCACACACTGCTGAGGACGACACACACACTGCTGAGGACGGCACACACACTGCTGAGGACGACACACACTGCTGAGGACGACACACACTGCTGAGGACCGCACACACTGGTGAGGATGGCACACACTGCTGAGGACGACACACACACTGCTGAGGACGGCACACACTGCTGAGGATGGCACACACTGCTGAGGATGGCACACACTGCTTAGGACGGCACACACACTGCTGAGGACGACACACACTGCTGAGGACGACACACACACTGCTGAGGACGGCACACACTGCTGAGGATGGCACACACTGCTGAGGACGACACACACACTGCTGAGGACGGCACACACTGCTGAGGATGGCACACACTGCTGAGGACGGCACACACACTGCTGAGGACGACACACACACTGCTGAGGACGGCACACACACTGCTGAGGACGACACACACTGCTGAGGACGGCACATACAATGCTGAGGACGGCACACTGCTGAGGACAGCACACACTGCTGAGGACGGCACACACACTGCTGAGGACGACACACACACTGCTGAGGACGGCACACACACACACTGCTGAGGACGACACACACACTGCTGAGGACGACACACACACTGCTGAGGACGACACACACTGCTGAGGACGACACATACACTGCTGAGGACGACACACACACTGCTGAGGACGACACACACACTGCTGAAAACGACACACACACTGCTGAGGACGACACACACACACTGCTGAGAACGACACACACACTGCTGAGAACGACACACACACACACACACACACACTGCTGAGAACAACACACACTGCTGAGGACGACACACACACTGCTGAGAACGACACACACACACTGCTGAGGACGACACACACACACTGTTGAGAACGACACACACACGCTGCTGAGGACGACACACACACTGCTGAGGACGACACACACACTGCTGAGGACGACACACACACACACTGCTGAGGACGACACACACACACTGCTGAGAACGACACAAACACACACACTGCTGAGAACGACACACACACTGCTGAGGACGACACACACACACACACTGCTGAGGACGACACACACACACACACTGCTGAGATCGACACACACACACACTGCTGAGAACGACACAAACACACACACTGCTGAGAACGACACACACACACACACTGCTGAGAACGACACAAACACACACACTGCTGAGGAAGACACAAACTTCGCAGCGTGTGGGTGAAACTTCGCAGTGTGGGCGAAACTTCGCAGTGTGTGGGCGAAACTTCGCAGTGTGTGGGCGAAACTTCGCAGTGTGTGGGCGAAACTTCGCAGTATATGGGCGAAATTTCGCAGTGTGGGCGAAACTTCGCAGTGTGTGGGTGAAACTTAGCAGTGTGTGGGTGAAACTTTGCAGTGTGTGGGTGAAACTTCGCAGTGTGTGGGTGAAACTTAGCAGTGTGTGGGTGAAACTTCGCAGTGTGTGGGTGAAACTTCGCAGTGTGTGGGTGAAATTTCGCAGTGTGTGGGTGAAACTTCGCTGTGTGTGGGCGAAACTTAGCAGTGTGTGGGCGAAACTTCGCAGTGTGGGCGAAACTTCGCAGTGTGTGGGCGAAACTTCGCAGTGTGGGTGAAACTTTGCAGTGTGTGGGTGAAACTTCGAAGTGTGGTCACAGTGGTGCCTGTGCTAACCTTCCTATGGTGTAGAAATATACCTAGTTGGACGAATCTTATTGTGGCTAGCTGGTCTAGTGGCTAACGCCACGGTCTGGAGTTTTGAGACTCTCTGACCGCGGGTTCAATCCCGGCAGGGGTATGGCTCGCAATGTGTGGATGAAACATCGCAGTGTGTGGGTGAAACTTGGCAGTGTGTGGGTGAAACTTGGCAGCGTGTGGGTGAAACTTGGCAATGTGTGGGTGAAACTTGGCAGTGTGTGAGTGGAACTTGGCAGTGTGTGGGTGAAACTTGGCAGTGTGTGGGCGAAACATCGCAGTGAGTATTGTTCCTCCAGCCAGTGCTGATTTTCTCAATTAGTTGAGAATAAAACTGCGACTATTAGCAAGTGGCCAGGACGTTACTGTGACAGCAACTCCGTCACGTAACACTTGCCGTTACTATGACAGCAACTCCGTCACGTAACACTTGCGTTACTGTGACAGCAACTCCGTCACGTAACACTTGCCGTTACTGTGACAGCAACTCCGTCACGGAACACTTGCCGTTACTGTGACAGTAACTCCGTCACGGAACACTTGCCGTCACCCTGACAGTAACTCCGTCATGGAACACTTGCCGTCACCCTGACAGCAACTCCATCACGTAACACTTGCCGTCACCGTGACAGTAACTCCACGTAACACTTGCCGTCACCGTGACAGTAACTCCGTCACGTAACACTTGCCGTCACCGTGACAGCAACTCCATCACGTAACACTTGCCGTCACCGTGACAGTAACTCCACGTAACACTTGCCGTCACTGTGACAGTAACTCCGTCACGTAACACTTGCCGTCACCGTGATAGTAACTCCGTCATGGAACACTTGCCGTTACTGTGACAGTAACTCCGTCACGGAACACTTGCCGTCACCCTGACAGTAACTCCGTCATGGAACACTTGCCGTCACCCTGACAGCAACTCCATCACGTAACACTTGCCGTCACCGTGACAGTAACTCCACGTAACACTTGCCGTCACTGTGACAGTAACTCCGTCACGTAACACTTGCCGCCACCGTGACAGCAACTCCGTCACGTAACACTTGCCGTCACCGTGACAGCAATTCCGTCACGTAACACTTGCCGTCACCGTGACAGCAACTCCGTCACGTAACACTTGCCGTCACCGTGACAGCAATTCCGTCACGTAACACTTGCCGTCACCGTGACAGTAACTCCACGTAACACTTGCCGTCACTGTGACAGTAACTCCGTCACGTAACACTTGCCGTCACCGTGATAGTAACTCCGTCATGGAACACTTGCCGTTACTGTGACAGTAACTCCGTCACGGAACACTTGCCGTCACCCTGACAGTAACTCCGTCATGGAACACTTGCCGTCACCCTGACAGCAACTCCATCACGTAACACTTGCCGTCACCGTGACAGTAACTCCACGTAACACTTGCCGTCACTGTGACAGTAACTCCGTCACTGTGACAGTAACTCCGTCACGTAACACTTGCCGCCACCGTGACAGCAACTCCGTCACGTAACACTTGCCGTCACCGTGATAGCAATTCCGTCACGTAACACTTGCCGTCACCGTGACAGCAACTCCGTCACGTAACACTTGCCGTCACCGTGACAGCAACTCCGTCACGTAACACTTGCCGTCACCGTGACAGCAACTCCGTCACGTAACACTTGCCGTCACCGTGACAGCAACTCCGTCACGTAACACTTGCCGTCACCGTGACAGCAACTCCGTCACGTAACACTTGCCGTCACCGTGACAGCAACTCCGTCACGTAACACTTGCCGTCACCGTGACAGCAACTCCGTCACGTAACACTTGCCGTCACCGTGACAGCAACTCCGTCACGTAACACTTGCCGTCACCGTGACAGCAACTCCGTCACGTAACACTTGCCGTCACCGTGACAGTAACGCCGTCACTGGGTCATACCTGACAGACAAGGACACCCACGGTAATATGCACTGTCGTCTGCTGAGTGTTTCGGGTTTGTACTCTATATTTATATTCACTGACTTGTGTTTATGAGGTCGAGACTTAGCTCCAGGCCCTGGCTCATCTGTGATTTCACTTTGAACATGTGTCCCCTGGATCCTGGTCCTTTTAATTCAAACAGCATGTCCGTGTCTGCGCTATCCATCCCATCTAGGATTTTGTATGTTGTAATCACGTCTCTCATTGTTTTTCTCTCCGCAAGGGTCGTCAGGATTAGTTCCTTGAACCCCTCCATTGTTTTTCTCCCCGCAAGGGTCGTCAGGATTAGTTCCTTGAACCCCTCCATTGTTTTTCTCCCCGCAAGGGTCGTCAGGATTAGTTCCTTGAACCCCTCCATTGTTTTTCTCCCCGCAAGGGTCGTCAGGATTAGTTCCTTGAACCCCTCCATTGTTTTTCTCCCCGCAAGGGTCGTCAGGATTAGTTCCTTGAACCCCTCCATTGTTTTTCTCCCCGCAAGGGTCGTCAGGATTAGTTCCTTGAACCCCTCCATTGTTTTTCTCCCCGCAAGGGTCGTCAGGATTAGTTCCTTGAACCCCTCCATTGTTTTTCTCCCCGCAAGGGTCGTCAGGATTAGTTCCTTGAACCCCTCCATTGTTTTTCTCCCCGCAAGGGTCGTCAGGATTAGTTCCTTGAACCCCTCCATTGTTTTTCTCCCTGCAAGGGTCGTCAGGATTAGTTCCTTGAACCCCTCCTCATAGCGCATCTCTCAAGTCTGATGCTAGCGTGGTTGCAAACCTTTGGCATTTTTCAGGGTTCTTCATGTGCTTTATCAGGTGTGGATTCCATGCTGGGGCCGCGTACTCAATGATTGGCTTAATATATGTCATATAAAGTGAATTCATTTCTGAGATTTGCTAATCTTAAAAAAGTTACTGGCATTATACAGTTTGTGTAGTCCTGGTGATATGCTTGGTGTTATGTTAACTACCAGGTCCTTTCTCACTCTCGGATATTTGCAGTTTCCCTCTGCCGATGCTGCACTTTGTGTCGGGTCTTCCCTCACCTCCAATTCGCATGACCTTGCATGTGTTCGGATTGAACTCAAGAAGTCACTTGTTTACCCGTATCTGTAGTCCTTCGAGATTTTCCTAAGTTTATTACTGTCATCTCTCTCTCTCTCTCTCTCTCTCTCTCTCTCTCTCTCTCTCTCTCTCTCTCTCTCTCTCTCTCTCTCTCTCTCTCTCTCTCTCTCTCTCTCTCTCTCTCTCTCTCTGTTCACCTAGTTAAGGTTGCAGGGGTGGATACAGAGCTCCTAACAAGCTGCCTTTATTCCCATTTACTTGGCTTTGGCCTCACCGATGTTACATTCTTGAAGTTTAAACCTTACCTCCACTACTTCCCTGTTCATATCATTCCACTCCACCACCTCCAGATCATTCCACTCCACCACCCCAAGATCATTCCACTCCACCCCCAGATCATTCCACTCCACTACCCCCAGATCATTCCACTCCACTACCCCCAGATCATTCCACTCCACTACCCACAGATCATTCCACTCCACTACCCTCAGATCATTCCACTCCACCACCCCCAGATCATTCCACTCCACTACCCTCAGATCATTCCACTCCACCCCCAGATCATTCCACTCCACTACCCACAGATCATTCCACTCCACTACCCACAGATCATTCCACTCCACCCCCAGATCATTCCACTCCACTACCCACAGATCATTCCACTCCACTACCCTCAGATCATTCCACTCCACTACCCCCAGATCATTCCACTCCACTACCCCCAGATCATTCCACTCCACTACCCACAGATCATTCCACTCCACTACCCTCAGAGCATTCCACTCCACTACCCCCAGATCATTCCACTCCACTACCCTCAGATCATTCCACTCCACCCCCAGATCATTCCACTCCACTACCCACAGATCATTCCACTCCACTTCCCACAGATCATTCCACTCCACTTCCCACAGATCATTCCACTCCACTACCCTCAGATCATTCCACTCCACTACCCTCAGATCATTCCACTCCACTACCCTCAGATCATTCCACTCCACTACCCTCAGATCATTCCACTCCACTACCCTCAGATCATTCCACTCCACTACCCCAGATCATTCCACTCCACTACCCACAGATCATTCCACTCCACTACCCACAGATCATTCCACTCCACTACCCTCAGATCATTCCACTCCACTACCCTCAGATCATTCCACTCCACTACCCACAGATCATTCCACTCCACTACCCACAGATCATTCCACTCCACTACCCACAGATCATTCCACTCCACTACCCTCAGATCATTCCACTCCACTACCCACAGATCATTCCACTCCACTACCCACAGATCATTCCACTCCACTACCCTCAGATCATTCCACTCCACTACCCACAGATCATTCCACTCCACTACCCTCAGATCATTCCACTCCACTACCCACAGATCATTCCACTCCACTACCCACAGATCATTCCACTCCACTACCCTCAGATCATTACCACTCCACTACCCTCAGATCATTCCACTCCACTACCCTCAGATCATTCCACTCCACTACCCCCAGATCATTCCACTCCACTACCCCCAGATCATTCCACTCCACTACCCACAGATCATTCCACTCCACTACCCACAGATCATTCCACTCCACTACCCACAGATCATTCCACTCCACTACCCTCAGATCATTCCACTCCACTACCCACAGATCATTCCACTCCACTACCCTCAGATCATTCCACTCCACTACCCTCAGATCATTCCGCTCCACTACCCCCAGATCATTCCACTCCACTACCCTCAGATCATTCCACTCCACTACCCTCAGATCATTCCACTCCACTACCCACAGATCATTCCACTCCACTACCCTCAGATCATTCCACTCCACTACCTCAGATCATTCCACTCCACTACCCTCAGATCATTCCACGCCACTACCCTCAGATCATTCCACTCCACTACCCTCAGATCATTCCACTCCACTACCCTCAGATCATTCCACTCCACTACCCTCAGATCATTCCACTCCACTACCCCCAGATCATTCCACTCCACTACCCTCAGATCATTCCACTCCACTACCCACAGATCATTCCACTCCACTACTCACAGATCATTCCACTCCACTACCCTCAGATCATTCCACTTCACCTGGGATCATTCCACTTCACTATCCACAATTTAGAGAGGAAACTAGACAATGTTTCGGAGCATCTTGATTCATTCTCAGATCACGCCTTTTCAGCGTCCTCCATTCTTACATGTTGAGTATTACCAACAGACCCCTGGCTGTCTTGAAGAAACACACGGTCAAGTTCGTCAAGTCAGTGCTTGATCAGCCTGGTTGACCAGGCTGGTCTAGGGCCGGGTCGCGGGGGCGTTGACCCTCGGAATACACTCCAGGAAGTAATAACGTTGGTAGAATTGCCCGCAGTATGTTAGTTAAAAGGACACAAGTGTTTTGTCAAGCAGTAACGCCTTGATAAAGCTCCTGGAGAGCGAAACGTTGCCACAGTAAAATGTCACATTAGTTGCACTTGTGTCTTTTGACCGAACACTCCAGGTAGACAGGTGGATGACTTTTGCGACTTAAGAATGAATCAGGAAGGACTCAAACATCTCTTGTCTTCTCCATATCGCGGGTTAAAAGAAAATTGTTCCATACTTCCTAAAATACTATGGTGCCGATGTTAAGCTGCGTTCTGCTAACACTTACAGCCAGACTGATCATGTTAGATGAGCGAGACACATGGGCAACACTTTGGTGGCTTTACTGACGAGACGGTCGCCTGCTCAGCAAGCTTCTTCAGTCGATATACAGGGGTGACAACAGAGGTAGTGAAGGTGTAGATATGAGGTGGTCAGTCCCTCAGCCTGGAGAACAAGGTACATGATAGGTAAATTACAAGCAGGTAGACAGGGCCTATGAAGGCTGTGTAGGCCTGCTAGTCGCTAGCACAAACAGCCTGGTTGACTAGGGGGTGCTGAAGCCTGGCCTGGCTGCCGGAATAGAAGAGGCCTTAACACAGGTCACAGGTAAATGCTGGAACGGGACGTGGGGGGGGGGGAGATAGGGTCGTGGGGGGGAGACAGAAGTCAGTGGGGGAGGAGGAGGGTCAGACGCTTAAGGATATCTCCTTTAACTGTTACGGATGTGTAGCCGGCAAGTGGCAACAGCAGCAGCAGCAATAACAGCAGCAGCAGCAGCTACAGCAACATCAGTAACAAAGGCAACAGCAACAGAGACATGAAGTATCAACAGTAATGTTAGCAGCAGCCGTATTAACAGTCGCAATAGCAGCAGGAGTAACAGCAGCAGAAGCAGTATTAGCAGCCGTATTAATTAACAGTCGCAATAGCAGCAGGAGTAACAGCAGCAGAAGCAGTATTAGCAGCCGCAGGAACCGCCGCAATAGCAGCAGGAGTAACAGCGGCAGAAGCAGTATTAGCAGCCGCAGGAACCGCCGCAATAGCAACAGGAGTAACAGCAGCAGAAGCAGTATTAGCAGCCGCAGGAACCGCCGCAATAGCAACAGGAGTAACAGTGGCAGTAGTTGTAACAGTTATGTCAAGAGAAAAATGGTGACAGTAGCTCTGAAGACGACAACGACATCGTGGACAAGCTGACCACTGAACACTGTACAACCCAGTGAACACCACTGTAGAACCCACTGAACACCGCTGTAGAACCAACTGAACACCACTGTAGGACCCACTGAACACTGTAGAACTCACTGAACACTGTAGGACCCACTGAACACTGTAGGACCCACTGAACACCACTGTAGAACTCACTGAACACCACTGTAGGACCCACTGTAGAAGCCACTGAACACTACTAGAACCCACTGAACACCACTGTAGAAGCCACTGAACACCATTAGAACCCACTGAACACTATAGAACCCACTGAACTGCTAGAACCACCGCAAGAATTGCTTGAACAACCGCAAAAACTGCTGCAACCACTACAGGAACTACTGGAACCACCACAGGAACTGCTGGAACCACAATAGGAACGGCTGGAATCACCACAGGAACTACTGGAACCACCACAGGAACTATTGGAACCACCACAGGAACAGGAACTATTGGAACCACCACAGGAACTACCGCAGGATCTGCTGGAACCACCACAGGAACTACTAGAACCACCACAGGAACCGCTAGAGCCACCATAGGAACTGCTGAAATCACCACAGGAACTACTGGAACCACCACAGGAGCTGCTAGAATCACCAAATGAACTGCTAGAACCACCACAGGAACTAATAGCACCACTACAGGAGCTGCTAGAACCACCATAGGGACTAGAACCACCACAGGAACTACTAGAACCACACAGCAACTGCTGAAACCACCACAGGAACTACTAGAACCATCACAGGAACTGCTAAAACCACCACAGGAAGTACTAGTGCAAGATCTCCAGGTTCCATATCTCACTTGAAGAACATACATTCCAGTGATGAACATTGCCAGGGAATGCCAAACGTCATCATGTTTTGTATATATTCGTACACTGCCTGCAAGAATATATCGCCAACATGATATATATACACTGAGAGTTGTATGTCTTTCGGTGTGTATACTCTGTTTATTTTAATTCCTGTTTTAAACATGTATATTAAATTATTCTTGACTAGTGGTGATTAGGTGATAATCGGCTTTAATAACTAATATTAAACAACTAATATTCCCTTGCTCTGGTATAGCCAAATTTTGTTTGGTATACGCCTTCGGCTTACAGCTGAGGTATCTGTGTTCGGTTCCGGCACGTGCGGAAACGTTAGGCTTGTGTATTTACACCTGCTGCCCATGTTCACTTATCAGTGATTAGGTATGTGAGTGTTAGGTGACTTGTGTTTCACATCCTAAGGTATATACCTGAAGGATACCTGGTCCCAAACCAGGCCTCTCGGTGGATCAGGGCCTGATCAACCAGGCTGTTAATGCTGGCCGCACGTAGGCCAGTCTACGAACCACCGCTTGGCTGGTCAGTGACTGATTTGAGGAACTTGTCCAGTTCCCTCTTGACGACAGCCAGAGGTGTGTTAGTAATTTCCCGTATGCACGGAGAGAGAGCGTTGAAGAGTCGGGGACTTCTTACACTCAACGGTCCCTCTAAGACTCTCCAGGTGTAAATTATGATGTACCTTTCTCGCCAACGTTCCAAAAAATAAAGTTGAAGGTACTTCAGGCGTCCCCAGTAGTTTAAATGTTTGATTGAGTGTACATGGGCAGTGAAAGTTCCCTGTACATTGAGTGTACATGGGCAGTGAAAGTTCTCTGTACATTGAGTGTACATGGGCAGTGAAAGTTCCCTGTACATTGAGTGTACATGGGCAGTGAAAGTTCTCTGTACATTGAGTGTACATGGGCAGTGAAAGTTCTCTGTACATTGAGTGTACATGGGCAGTGAAAGTTCTCTGTACATTGAGTGTACATGGGCAGTGAAAGTTCTCTGTACATTGAGTGTACATGGGCAGTGAAAGTTCCCTGTACATTGAGTGTACATGGGCAGTGAAAGTTCCCTGTACATTGAGTGTACATGGACAGTGAAAGTTCCCTGTACATTGAGTGTACATGGGCAGTGAAAGTTCCCTGTACATTGAGTGTACATGGACAGTGAAAGTTCCCTGTACATTGAGTGTACATGGGCAGTGAAAGTTCCCTGTACATTGAGTGTACATGGACAGTGAAAGTTCCCTGTACATTGAGTGTACATGGACAGTGAAAGTTCCCTGTACATTGAGTGTACATGGGCAGTGAAAGTTCCCTGTACATTGAGTGTACATGGGCAGTGAAAGTTCCCTGTACATTGAGTGTACATGGACAGTGAAAGTTCTCTGTACATTGAGTGAACATGGGCAGTGAAAGTTCCCTGTACATTGAGTGTACATGGGCAGTGAAAGTTCTCTGTACATTGAGTGTACATGGGCAGTGAAAGTTCCCTGTACATTGAGTGTACATGGACAGTGAAAGTTCTCTGTACATTGAGTGTACATGGGCAGTGAAAGTTCTCTGTACATTGAGTGTACATGGGCAGTGAAAGTTCCCTGTACATTGAGTGTACATGGGCAGTGAAAGTTCCCTGTACATTGAGTGTACATGGGCAGTGAAAGTTCCCTGTACATTGAGTGTACATGGACAGTGAAAGTTCTCTGTACATTGAGTGAACATGGGCAGTGAAAGTTCCCTGTACATTGAGTGTACATGGGCAGTGAAAGTTCTCTGTACATTGAGTGTACATGGGCAGTGAAAGTTCCCTGTACATTGAGTGTACATGGACAGTGAAAGTTCTCTGTACATTGAGTGTACATGGGCAGTGAAAGTTCTCTGTACATTGAGTGTACATGGGCAGTGAAAGTTCCCTGTACATTGAGTGTACATGGGCAGTGAAAGTTCTCTGTACATTGAGTGTACATGGGCAGTGAAAGTTCCCTGTACATTGAGTGTACATGGACAGTGAAAGTTCTCTGTACATTGAGTGAACATGGGCAGTGAAAGTTCCCTGTACATTGAGTGTACATGGGCAGTGAAAATTCTCTGTACATTTGTTGTAGGTGAGTAATGTGGCCTGCCTTGAAGGGAGCTGTTAACATACAACAGTATTGCAGCCTCAAGACAACCACTTGAAGAGTATCATCATTGGCTCAGCATCCCTTGTCTTGAAAGTTCTAATTATTCAGTCTCTCATTGTTTGTGCAGTAGGTGTTGAAGTGAGCTGAGGTAGGATCAAAGCTCTTACCCTGTAAATGTGCTGAGTTAGGATGACAGTTATCGTGTAAATGAACTGAGTTTAGGATAATAATTCTTTGTAAATGACCTGCGGTAGAATAACAGCTCTTAGCCTGTAAATTTAAAGGCTTAAAAGACTAACAGTTTGACTGACGACGCCGTCAACTAGGCCTGGTCTCAGACCGGCCGCCTAGGCCTGGTCTCAGACCGGGCCGCCGGAGTAACAATACCCGGAACCGTGAACATTTTTATCTTATGTAATGTCATCGCTCTATGGACATATTTAAACGTGTTATCAGGGTGAATGAGCCTAGGTTAAGCAATGTTATTTCCGCCCTTATGTGAAATAGTCGACGCCCTTCCTTACAAGGTCACCCTGGCACTATCCTACATCTGAAGTTATATATATATATATATATATATATATATATATATATATATATATATATATATATATATATATATATATATATATATATATATATATGTGTGTGTGTGTGTGCTCACCTAATTGTGGTTGCAGGAGTCAAGACTCAGCTCCTGGTCCCGCCTCTTCACTGAACACTACTAGGTCCTCTCTCTCCCTGCTCCATGAGCTTTGTCATACCTCGTCTTAAAGCTATGTATGGTTCCTGCCTCCACTACCTCACTTGCTAGACTATTCCACTTCCTGACTACTCTGTGACTAAAGAAATACTTCCTAACATCCCTTTGACTCGTCTAGGTGTGTGTGTGTGTGTGTGTGTGTCGTGCCGAATAGAAAAGCTTACGATTTTGGCTTAAATAGCAACACACTTCTTGCCGAATAAGGCAAACGAAAATTTGTGTATTCAATAATTTCGCAAAAATCATTCTGAACGTAACGAAAAAAATATATATTTTATTGTGTTTGTTTAATGTTAAATTATTGTAAACTTATCTAAAGTATATTTAGTTGGATTAGGCTAAATTAAAATGTACTTGTTATAATAAGGTTAGGTAAGTTTTCTAAGGTTCTTTTGGTACAAAATATTAATTTTTACATTAACATATGTGGAAAAATATATCTTTAAAGGTATAAGAGAAAATTTTAGAAAGGACTTAATTTTAAATGAGTTCTTGCTAATTGACCGATTTTACATATTCGGCACTATATATATATATATATATATATATATATATATATATATATATATATATATATATATATATATATATATATATATATATATATATGGGTGTGTGATTTCTCACATTATCAAAGAATAGTAAAAATAATAGGATAACAGAAGAGTTACTTATAAAGGTGAGATATGACCTCACATAGGAACCTACTCACTGAGCTTAATTGACTGATTCGTCAGGAACTGCGTCCTGACACGGGTCGCCGGATCTCGATGTCATTATAATTCAGTTTTGTGGTCGCGATCAGGGTCTTGCTGTAGTTCCTCTGCGTTCCACGACAAAAACTCAGAGTGTGGGAGTGTAATGAAGTTTTAGGCAGGTCACATGTAAAAAAAAAATTATAAGAGTGACGTGTCAAGCATTTAAGATCCTCTCAAATTCTATTCACTATAAATTAATATAATTCATACGGCCCAGGACTTATATTCATATTGTAATCGGTACTATTTTTAATGAAGCTTCGAATATATTTCGCTCAACCATGGGCTTGGTTGATAAAACTTTCTTGGCCTTTTCGAAGTTAGATGAAATCTCTCACATGAATAAACATAACACTGATTCTTATATGGTTCTAATTGTATATTTATGTTTTAATCTTAGTTCAAGACAAAACAGAAAGGTGGTGGAGGCAGCAAACTCTATAAGTAGTTTCAAGAGATGTGATTTAGTGGTGGAGGGCAGCAGTCAGACCGGTCGGGAGGAGATAATTAAGACACACGTGCAACACCTGGTTGTCTTCATTGTGAGACACGTGACCTCCTCACCAGGCTTTTATCAGTCTAATACAGACGCATAACGATGGAGACTTATATACTGAGGCAGAGGAAGGCATGGTGAGGTGCACCTGTTGTAAACATGGTCACATGTGGGTGAGACCTACTAATGGAACTAGGGTAGGCCTATTTGACTCACGAAATCGTAATGACAAATAACAAAAAAGGCACAATACCGTGACTGGAACGATACACAAATAACCCGCACATAAAAGAGAGAAGCTTACGACGACGTTTCGGTCCGACTTGGACCATTGACAAAGTCGGTCCAAGTCGGACCGAAACGTCGTCGTAAGCTTCTCTCTTTTATGTGCGGGTTATTTGTGTATCGTAATGACACAGTGTGATCGCGGGTTCTAACCCCGCCCGTGGTATGGTTTGTAGACATTTACTCATCATTCTTTATGTATTATACTAGTGATCTAGCAGTACGGTCAATAGTAGTTGAGAGGGAAGATCAGGAGCTGTAACTTGACTTCTAAAACACAACTAAGTTAACACACACAGTCTACTCGTGTTTGTACACTGCAGTAAGTTGTGAGGACGTAGTTTTTTTTTAAATAGTCTCAGGTTTATCATGCGTTCGTGTTAGAGGGACATGAGGTATAGAAGAAATAAGCGGCGTAATTACTGTATTCCACCAGATGGGTGCAGACTGGAATGACCACAGGTTCTCCTTCCCCAGCTGACGTACACACTCACTTGCACATTAGCGTGTACAGACTCACATGTACACCAGCGTGTACACACATGCACACCAGCGTGTACACACATGCACACCAGGGTGTACACACATGCACACCAGCGTGTACACACATGCACACCAGCGTGTACACACATGCACACCAGCGTGTACACACATGCACACCAGCGTGTACACACATGCACACCAGCGTGTACACATGCACACCAGCGTGTACACACATGCACACCAGCGTGTACACACATGCACACCAGCGTGTACACACATGCACACCAGCGTGTACACACATGCACACCAGCGTGTACACACATGCACACCAGCGTGTACACACATGCACACCAGCGTGTACACACATGCACACCAGCGTGTACACACATGCACACCAGCGTATACACACATGCACACCAGCGTGTACACACATGCACACCAGTGTGTACACACATGCACACCAGCGTGTACACACATGCACACCAGCGTGTACACACATGCACACCAGCGTGTACACACATGCACACCAGCGTGTACACACATGCACACCAGTGTGTACACACATGCACACCAGCGTGTACACACATGCACACCAGCGTGTACACACATGCACACCAGCGTGTACACACATGCACACCAGCGTGTACACACATGCACACCAGCGTGTACACACATGCACACCAGCGTGTACACACATGCACACCAGCGTGTACACACATGCACACCAGTGTGTACACACATGCACACCAGCGTATACACACTCACTGGTTTAAACACAACGCTCCTACTGATCGAAATTCAGAAATCAACATTAGATTATTTTTCTTCTATCGCATTATATTTTTCTAAGATTTATTTTTTAAATTTCACGGTTAAATTCGTAAATAACATAATTCTGATGAGCTCGGAGGTATACTTATGATTATTAGAGATGAAATATTAATAATATAGAGTTACTGCATTATGAGACGTCCACTAAGCAAAACAAATATTAAAACGGAGAACGGGACTCTGTAGTGTTGATATTCAAAGGGAGACTAAACTGATTATATGATTGTCATGTGTTTTTGTTTTCACTCTCGTAGTGAAAGTGTCAATTCTCTCTGTTGCTTCCTGCCACACTGTATCTGACTCCCATGGTGTACCTACCTTGTGTTACACACGAGGTTTGCGTCACAGCGTACCTGACTCACCTACCTTGTGTTACACACGAGGTTTGCGTCACAGCGTACCTGACTCACCTACCTTGTGTTACACACGAGGTTTGCGTCACAGCGTACCTGACTCCCATGGTGTACCTACCTTGTGTTACACACGAGGTTTGCGTCACAGCGTACCTGACTCCCATGGTGTACCTACCTTGTGTTACACACGAGGTTTGCGTCACAGCGTGCCTGACTCCCATGGTGTACCTACCTTGTGTTACACACGAGGTTTGCGTCACAGCGTACCTGACTCCCGTGGTGTACCTACCTTGTGTTACACACGAGGTTTGCGTCACAGCGTGCCTGACTCCCATGTTGTGCCTACCTTGTGTTACACACGAGGTTTGCGTCACAGGATATTCACCAGGTACCAGATCAACCAGGCTGTGATGGATATGTGGGGCAGCAGGCCTCCAGCAGCAGCAGCCGGGCCCATGGCCGGGCTCAGAGAGTAGATAAACTCTCGAAACTCTTCAAAGGTAAGGTATATCACACCGTACCTGACTCCCATGGTGTACCTACCGCGTGGCCCACGAGGTCTGCGTCACAGTGTACCTGACTCCCATGGTGTACCTACTGCGTGGCCCACGAGGCTTGCGTCACAGTGTACCTACCACGTGGCCCACGAGGTCTGCGTCACAGCGTACCTGACTCTCATGGTGTACCTACCGTGCGTGACACACTTGCCCGCCCGTTAAATCATGTTTGGTGACTGTTAGTTTCGAGTTGTGAATATCTGTTGGTGTGCCATAGCGGCCCTTGTTGCTATGGCTGTGACACGCTATGGTGGTGAGGTCTTGTTCCTGTGGCTGTACTGTGGTAAACATTATTGGTGTGTAGGCTGTGTCTCGGACTACAGCAAGGTGAACAATATTGGTGTATAGGCTGTGTCTCGGACTACAGCAAGGTGAACATTATTGGTGTGTAGGCTGTGTCTCGGACTACAGCAAGGTGAACAATATTGGTGTATAGGCTGTGTCTCGGACTACAGCAAGGTGAATATTATGTACAGTCATATTATTGATACACTCATAAGATTGATGGACTGAAAACATTGACTCCAGGCTGAGGGACTGATTACCTCACTCTCCTCATCTTCAGCCTTTCTCTGCATTGGACTGAAGAAGTCACTGGCTGGCGATACGTGTTCAGAATAAAGATACCCATTTATCATATTCGACTGAAGAAGATTTCTCTTGGTGTATAGAAACGTACTTAGATGAGTCGTCTTAAAAAGTATGACTTAGCAGTGAGAGCGGTGCTCTAGCAGTTTAAGTCACCAGCAGTGAGAGCGGTGCTCTAGCAGTTTAAGAGGCACCAGCAGTGAGAGCGGTGCTCTAGCAGTTTAAGAGGCACCAGCAGTGAGAACGGTGCTCTAGCAGTTTAAGAGGCACCAGCAGTGAGAACGGTGCTCTAGCAGTTTAAGAGGCACCAGCAGTGAGAACGGTGCTCTAGCAGTTTAAGAGGCACCAGCAGTGAGAACGGTGCTCTAGCAGTTTAAGAGGCACCAGCAGTGAGAACGGTGCTCTAGCAGTTTAAGAGGCACCGGCAGTGAGAACGGTGCTCTAGCAGTTTAAGAGGCACCAGCAGTGAGAGCGGTGCTCTAGCAGTTTAAGAGGCACGTAAGTTTCCCCGTCTTCTGACATGTTCATTTCTCCACTATAATCTACCTCGTCCATAATTACTATCACATTTGCTTTGTCTGTTTCGTAAGGTGAAGTCCAGGATCTTTCCTTAATTCATGGTATAACTTAACAAATCTTTGAGAACAATTGTGTTGTAGAGATGTGAACTTTGCTCACATCTCTACAACACAATCGTCATCAGAGATTTGTTAAGTTATACCATAAATTAAGATCCTGGACTTCATCTTACGAAACAGACAAAGCGAATGTGATAGTAATTATGGACAAGGTAGATTATAGTGGAGAAATGAACATGATATCAGAAGACGGGGGAACTTACGTGCCTCTTAAGATCTACCTCAGCACAGGTCACGTTCCTGCGTGCTGTTAGCACCGACAGCCTCACTGATCAGGCTGTCAACATGGACGTCTAATATGTTAGGGAGGTGCGGGAATGATGATCTAAGACAACATCGTCATGTTTGTGGGAAGATATAGATGTTTGGTAAATGGACGCAGACGAAACTAATGTGACATTTTATTGTGGCAACGTTTCGCTCCAATACTTGCATCTGTGTGGGTGGAGTGGGGAGAGTGGGAGGGGTGTGGGAGTATGATAAGAAAGGTTGATGGTGGGTGGGAGATTGTGACACATTTCCTGGGTCACTTGGAGGGCATTGTCCTGCTATTATGCGCGCATGCACACACGTGAACGCACGCTTTCAGAGATCTACATTAACACACGCACGCACCCACAGATGAACACACACACACACACACACACACAGGTTTGATAAAGCTCATGGAGCAGAGAGAGAAAGGACCTAGTAGCAGTCAGTGAAGAGGCGGGGCCAGGAGCTATGAATAGACCCCTGCAACCACAAATAGGTGAGTACACACACACACACACACACACACACACACACACACACACACACACACACACACACACACACACTCAGCCACACACGAGCGAGGAAGGAACTCGGATAATACAGCAACTCCTGGATATAGAGTACATAATGTAATCCAGGTAAAAATATAGATGCGTCACAGGGACATCAAATTTTTTTTCCAATCTCTGCGTTGTCAGTGAGATTATCCAGACGATTGGGTGTTGTAGACACACCATACACAGTTTCAAGAGTAGGTATGATAGAGCTTAGGGAGCCAAAAATCAGTGATTTCGGCGGGGCCAGGAGCTGAGACTCGACTCTGAAAAGACAATTCGTCGAATGCACACACTTTAATAGTCCCATAGTGACTATTATACAGTTATCGAGTGCAGAGGCAGGGCCCGAGAGCTAGGGTTCAACCCCACGCAGACATATCTACGTGAATACACTGGTGTAGCACTCTGGAAGCCTGTGAGAGGTATGTCATGGGTGAACCAGCAGTGACAAGGCCACCACCACCACTGACTCATGAGCAGCGGTGTTAGTAAGCCTGACTGGAGCCTGACTGGAACCTACCTAGAGCCTGTCTGGAGCCTGACTGGAGCCTTCCTGAAGCCTGTCTGGAGCCTACCTAAAGCCTGTCTGGAGCACACCTGGAGCCTACCTGTAGCCAGTCTGGAGCCTACCTAGAGCCTGCCAGGAGCTCGTCTGGAGCCTGCCTGGAGCCTGCTTAGAACTTGTCTGGAGCCTGTCTGGAGTCTGCCCGAAGCCTGCCTGGAGCCTACATGGAGCCTACCTTCAGCCTGTTTCAAGAGTTAACGCCCCCGCGGTACGGTCCCAGACCAGGCCTGATCCCTGAGTCTAGGTACCGTCAATCATATTAAACTACACGAGGTAAACTGAGACTCAGCCACCAAACACCCGAGACAAGTTTATTACCCTACTGAAGTGTCCTAATTCAGACTGACACATTTCATTACCTCGTGTATGATATCCATCCTGTATGATGAAATATTACAAGTGGGAAACTAGTTGGCCTTTGTTCCCACAGTGTGAATCTTGTAGAGAATATTTGTAACCGCAGAGAACTGGTATTACTACCATGTAATTATCGTACAGAAGAATATTCATTACCTGTTCACTGCTGGTCTTTCCGTTGTATTTAATTTTGTTAAATACAACGTATTAAGACAAACATCTTGGATTTTACAATGCTGAAGTTGGTGAGCCAAAACTTCAAGAAAATCACAAGGAAGAAGACCGCATTTTCACCCAGGTTGTTCGTGCTGGCTGGCCGCATTTACTTCTTGGATTTTTTTTTTAAACTTTCGTTGTGGCAATATTTCTGCTGGTAACAGGTTGAAGCATCATGGCTGGCGGATGTTGACACAGTTTCCTCCAGTTGTAACCATGGTGCCCGTCCTCTTCACTGGTCTCATTCCACACTTTATCCCACGTCTCCAGCAACTTGTTATAGCAGCGTCAACATTAACCACCACACACTTAAGTATTTATCCATGTATATATCAGGTATCACTCTCCCTTTAAGAGACAACAACCTTCTACCACTACCTCTTCCACTACTTCCACTACCTCTTCCACTACTTCCACTACCTCTTCCACTACTTCCACTACCTCTTCCACTACTTCCACTACCTCCTCACTTTCTACCGTCGCTGCCCTCCTCTAGTATATATACTGGCTCCCTCACCTTCATGTGTTAGTGTGACTAGTTAATGGTCCAAGTCGGACCAAAACGTCGTCAGAAGTTTCACACATGTGCGGGATCTTTGTGTATTGTTCCCACTGAGTATTTATCTTAATTCCTGTGTTGAGTATGAAGTATTCTTGACTGGTGGTGCACAAGTGACATGCAGCCTTAATGACCCTCGTCTAGTAGATAGACTTCAAACCTCATTAAGCAACCACCCATTTACGGAGGGGACTTTTTTAAATTATTTTGGTATCTTCTGCAAAGGTTGTGGTATCGTCTGCAAAGGTTGTGGTATCGTTTGCAAAGGTTGTGGTATCGTCTGCGAAGGTTGTGGTATCGTTTGCAAAGGTTGTGGTATCGTCTGTGAAGGTTGTGGTATCGTCTGCGAAGGTTGTGGTATCGTTTGCAAAGGTTGTGGTATCGTCTGCGAAGGTTGTGGTATCGTTTGCAAAGGTTGTGGTATCGTCTGCGAAGGTTGTGGTATCGTTTGCAAAGGTTGTGGTATCGTCTGCGAAGGTTGTGGTATCGTCTGCAAAGGTTGTGGTATCGTCTGCAAAGGTTGTGGTATCGTCTGCAAAGGTTGTGGTATCGTTTGCAAAGGTTGTGGTATCGTCTGCGAAGGTTGTGGTATCGTCTGCGAAGGTTGTGGTATCGTTTGCAAAGGTTGTGGTATCGTCTGCGAAGGTTGTGGTATCGTCTGCGAAGGTTGTGGTATCGTTTGCAAAGGTTGTGGTATCGTTTGCAAAGGTTGTGGTATCGTCTGCGAAGGTTGTGGTATCGTCTGCAAAGGTTGTGGTATCGTCTGCAAAGGTTGTGGTATCGTTTGCAAAGGTTGTGGTATCGTTTGTAAAAGTTGTGGTTAACGTTTATGTCTGCCTGGAAAATGGAAGGCAGTCCAGGTTAATCCATGCAAAGAGAGGGTAGCTCCGGTTCCTTGGACCACGAGCCCTTCACCAGCACTAAGGAATCTCAAAGGTAGTTTCTTCTTGACAACACCAACCCTTGAAGACAGAATTAATAAATAATATTGTCATTACGAGTACTTGATCACCGTGTTCCGAGGCTTGATTACCTGCCTGTAGTCTGCTTATGATCGATTCCCTAGTCATGGCCCCCGTGGCCCGCTCCCAGATCAACACTCATGATTGTGATCATTAAGAAGGTTTGATCTACAGGAAGCATATTTAGAAAACCAAGTAGACAGGGACCCGGGGGTCCCCGTTCAGTTTGAGAGGCTCAGGGGTTACCAATGAAGGACTCGGAGTTCACCATTGAGTGAGGGGGGGGCCCGGGGTTCACCAGTCAGTGTGAGAAACACGGGGTTCACCAGTCAGTATGAGGAGCCTGGGGCTCACCAGGGAGTGTGAGGGGCCATGAGTACCGGATCATGGACCCTGAGTACATATGAGGTAACTATGTCTTCTCAGAATCAGCCAGGAAAATCTCACCACCTGACCTTAACTCACCTACCCCTGCATTGACTCACCTCACTCACACACAACACTGAGTCAAGCACTGGTGAGTCAGTGATCACTGCTGCTGTGACTTGACATAATGACAGTCACATCACCGGGTTCAACACTGGTGAGTCAGTGATCACTGCTGCTGTGACCTAACATAGTGACTGTCACATCACTACCTGTATAATTGGACCATTAATAACAGGAACTACCTGTAGAAATGGGCCATTAATAACAGGAGCTGCCTGTAGAAAAGGGCCATTAATAACAAGAACTACCTGTGGAATTGGGCCATTAATAACAGGAGGTTAATACACGAACTACAACCAGGAAATGAGCGAAATTCTAAAAGACAAGAGTCGATGTTCAGTAGTCCACTAAATGAAAGCAGGGCGGTTGTGGAGAAATTTTCTCCAGGAGGGGGGTATCAGCCCCCTTCAGCCCTTTCAGCCCCTTCAGCCCCTTTCAGCCCTGAGGGGCCAAGCCCTCTCAGAAGGGGCGAGCGTCTTGTTTACTGCTACAGTGAGTAATTGATCACAGATGCTATGCGACGTATTCAAGTGACCTCTGCTCCTTGCAGCGGTGTTGCAAAGTGTATTTTTATAAGAGACAGTACATCTCTTACTTAGCAGGACAATTAAGGAAAATCCTGCTCCCACTTTATTACCATGGTAAAAATAGTGGACATGTTGTCTATGCTTAAGACAACAAGATTCAAACATTCTGCTTTGCTTCATCGAGGAAGTGGCAAGGAAGCAAAGTTACTAGGTCAGCTTTTTTTTGTGCTAGGGCAGTGACGGCAAGGGGCGCTGTGGCGTCTTCAGATTAACTTTGACTCTACTACGAGTGACACTGACGCCAGGATAACCAACAAAGAACACTGATCTGTGCGTTAGTGTGGAAAAAGTGTCTCACAAAACACGATAAACACTTACAGAGAAGTGTGATCAACTTCTTAGTGATATTGTGTGAACAATTATTGATGAACAGTGTAACAACGAGTGTTGCGATCCAACAGAGTGTAGTGCGACATTCTTCAAAGAACACTATTCTTCAATAATGCTAGCCCCATATAATTCGAATATATATATATATATATATATATATATATATATATATATATATATATATATATATATATATATATATATATATATATATATATATATATATATATATATTTAAAATATATATATATATATATATATATATATATATATATATATATATATATATATATATATATATATATATATATATATATAAAGCGCAGAGTATCACTAGCACGAACACTCAGCATTCTTTCGGGAAAGAGCTTAGTTTTTGGTGAAATACCAGAGATATTAAAAGTCTTCGACAGAACGATGAGATGCCAAATTGCAATTTTATGAACAGTAGAATCTGTACAACCCAAATCGACACTGGTTTAGAACTTGGAGATTATACTTGTCACAACTGTTAAACTACTATACGGAGGAGCTGGAAGACAACCAAAATGCAGATGTACACTGATTTTGTTAACGCATTTGACAAACTGATTATGGGGTGATTGTACACGAAATGAGGGCTATAGGCATAGCGAGAAAGGTAGGCAGATGAATTTTCAACTTTCTGACAGAACACAAAATCCAGCATTGGCAAGGTTAGTACCTCAAGGGACTGTCTTAGCACCTCTACCGTTTCTTATCCTTAAAGCAGACATAGATAAGAACTCTCGTCGCAGATTTGCATTATTTGCAGATGACTCGAAAATAAACATGAAAGTCACCTCAGTAGAAGACAATGAAAATTTTCAGAGGATATAAGCGGAGTTTCCAGTGGACAGTGGAGAACAACATGACGTTGAAAGGTGATAAGTTACAGCTGCTTAGATATGGAAAGAACTCAAAAGGGACACTGTATACAAAACTCAGGAGGATAATTAAATAGAATAAAAGGAACACGTGAAAGATCTAGAGTAATTATGCCTTCTGACCTGTCTTTCAAAGAACACAGTAAGGCAAATGTCACGGCATCCAGAAGGATGACGGGGTGGGTAATGAAAACTATCAACATAAGGGAAATATTAACAGTGGTGACTCTTCAAATCACTTGTGTTCTTTCGTTTAGAGTATTGTTCGTTGTTGACGGCCCTGTTGAGCGCAGGAGAAATATCGGAATGGGAAAATATACAGAGATAATTTACAGTCCACTCTCTAGAACCATTAAAGCATTTAAATTACTGGGAACGCCTCAAAGTCCTCATTATATACTCGTGGAGCGGAGGATAGATAATATATATGTCGTGATATGATAATATGTATGTCCTGCCGAATAGGTAAAACTGGTCAATTAGCAAGAACTCATTTAAATTAAGCCCTTTCTAAAATTAGTTTATAATAATTTAATAATAAACAAACACAATGAAATATAGGTTAGGTTTAGAAAGATTTTTTTTGCGAAATTATTGTAAACAAAAACTGGCATAGTGCCTGATAAGTGGAAAATGGCAAATGTAATACCTGTTTACAAGTCAGGTGACAGGTCCTTAACTTCGAACTATAGAAACCATACCCCCGGCCGGGATTGAACTCGCGGTCATAGAGTCTCAAAACTCCAGCCCGTCGCGTTAGCCACTAGTGGCTAACGCGGCGGGCTGGAGTTTTGAGACCCTATGACCGCGGGTTCAATCCCGGCCGGGGGTATGGTTTGTTTGCAATCGTGTCATTACGATTTCTTGAGTCATGTTCGAACTATAGACCAATAAGCCTTACCTCCATAGTTGGTAAATTTATGGAATCAATAATTGCCGAGGCAATTCGTAGCTAT
The DNA here is from genome assembly GCF_038502225.1 of Cherax quadricarinatus. Taxonomy (NCBI): domain Eukaryota; kingdom Metazoa; phylum Arthropoda; class Malacostraca; order Decapoda; family Parastacidae; genus Cherax; species Cherax quadricarinatus. Next base: position 13,989,409 of record NC_091356.1, on the reverse strand, counting down.
CTTGAAAGGCATAAATTGATAAATGAATCTCAACACGGTTTTACTAAGGGGAGTTCCTGTCTTACGAATTTACTAACATTTTTCACTAAGGTGTTTGAGGAGGTAGATCATGGTAATGAATATGATATTGTGTATATGGACTTCAGTAAGGCTTTCGATGGAGTTCCACACCAGAGGCTATTGAGGAAACTCAAGGCACATGGAATAGGAGGAGAAATTTTTTCCTGGGTAGAGGCATGGTTGACAAATAGGCAGCAGAGAGTTTGCATAAATGGGGAGAAATCAGAATGAGGGCACGTCACAAGCGGAGTTCCGCAGGGGTCAGTGTTGGGCCCGTTATTGTTCACAATTTACATAAACGACATAGATGAGGGAATAAATAGCGACATAGGCAAATTTGCTGATGACACCAAGATAGGCCGTCCAATTAATTCTAATGAGGACATTAGTGCACTCCAGGATGATTTGAATAGCCTGATGCAGTGGTCGGAGAAGTGGCAGATGCATTTTAATATAGACAAATGCAAAGTTCTAAATGTTGGACAGGACAATAACCATGCCACTTATAAACTGAATAGTGTAGTTCTTAATACTACTGATTGCGAAAAGGATTTAGGAGTTCTGGTTAGCAGTAATCTAAAACCAAGACAACAGTGCATTAGTGTTCGCAATAAAGCTAACAGAATTCTTGGCTTCATATCAAGAAGTATAAATAATAGAAGTCCTCAGGTTGTTCTTCAACTCTATATATCCTTGGTTAGCCTCATTTAGACTATACTGCACAGTTCTGGTCACCGTATTACAGAATGGATATAAATGCACTGGAAAACGTACAGAGGAGAATAAAGCTGATCTCATTTATCAGAAATCTGATCTACACTCTCTAGAAAGGCGTAGAATAAGGGTGGGATACAAATGGAAAACAGGAATAAATAAAGGGGATGTAAATAGCGCTCTGAAAATATCCAGCCAAGACAGAACTCGCAGCAATGGCTTCAAGTTGGAAAAGTTTAGATTCAGGGTTTGGTAATAGAATTGTGGATGAGTGGAACAAACTCCCGAGTGCCGTCATAGCAGCTAAGACCTTGTTTAGTTTTAAAAATAGGTTGGATAAATACATGAGTGGGTGTGTGGAAAGTACTTGATGTCATAGTCCCAAATCACTGGAGTGAGAGATATGAGAGGAAGCGCTAAACGCACCTAGTGAAAAGCAGGGGCACCGTGGGCAACATAAGAGAACACTGTATTAACATCCGTGGCTTCAGACTATTCGAGATCTTACTAAAAGATATCAGAAACTACTGGGACAAGGGTAAAAGTCATCAAGAGGAAACTGGACAAATATCTCCACCACGTGCTGGATCAACCAGGCTGTGATGGATGTGTGGGGCAGCGGGCCTCCAGCGGCAAGAACCTGGTTGACCGGGCTCACACCAGACGAGCCTGGCTCAAGGAGTGATAGCGCACAGAATGAGGGCCATCGGCATTACGGGGAAGGTAGGCAAATGGATTTTCGGGTTCCTAACACACACAACACAAAAAGTATTAGTGAAAAGAGCAAGATCCAGCATCAGCGAGGTCAAAAGCTCAGTGCCCCAAGGCACTGTCCTGGCACCTCTGCTGTTTCTCATCCTCACAGCAGACATAGATAAAAAAAAAAACGGCACACTTTTGTATCATCATTTGCAGATGACAGTAAAATAAGCATGAAGAGATTAAGATTAAGATTTCGTTCGGATTTTTAACCCCGGAGGGTTAGCCACCCAGGATAACCCAAGAAAGTCAGTGCGTCATCGAGGACTGTCTAACTTATTTCCATTGGGGTCCTTAATCTTGTCCCCCAGGATGCGACCCACACCAGTCGACTAACACCCAGGTACCTATTTGCTGCTAGGTGAACAGGACAACAGGTGTAAGGAAACGTGTCGAAATGTTTCCACCCGTCGGGAATCGAACCCGGGCCCTCCGTGTGTGAAGCGGGAGCTTTAGCCACCAGGCCACCGGGCCACTACGGTAGAGGACACTGAAAAATTCCTGGAAGACATAGGCAGGGTTTTCCAGTGGGCAGTGGAGAACAACATGACGTTCAGTGGCGGTAAGTTCCAGCTCATTAGGTATGGAAAGAATGAAGAACTCAAAAGGAACACAATATACAAAACTCAAGAGGGTCACCAAATAGAAGGTAAGGAACACGTAAAAGACCTGGGAATAATTATGTCAGCTGATCTTTCTTTTAAAGACCATAACAAGACAAATATCACGACAGCCAGGAAGATGACGGGGTGGGTATTGAGAACTTTCAAAACAAGGGAAATAATGCCGATGGTGACACTCTTCAAATCGCTAGTGCTCCCTCAGAATATTGCTCAGTGCTGACGGGCCCGTTCAGAGCAGGAGAAATATCAGAGCTGAAACAAATACAAAGATCGTTTATTGCTCACAATGAGCCTGTAAAGCACCTACACTACCGGGAACTCCTGCAAGTCTTGAATATGTACTCATTGGAGCGGAGGAGAGAGAGATACATGATAATATATACCTGTAAAGTACTCGAAGGCCTGGTCCCAAATCTGCACACTGCCATAACAACATACTGGAGTGAGAGATATGGGAGGAAGAATAAAATAAACCCAGTGAGGAGCAGGGGTGCGGTGGGGACAATAAGGGAACACTGTGTCAACATCAGGGGTCCCAGACTATTCAACATCTTACCAGAAGGTATCAGAAACACTGCTGGAACCAGTGTAGAAGCCTTCAAGAGGAAACTGGACAAGTATCTTCACCAGGTGCCAGATCAACCAGGCTGTGATGGATATGTGGGGCAGCGGGCCTCCAGCAGCAACAGCCTGGTTGACCAGACGAGCCTGGCCCATGGCCGGGCTCAGAGAGCAGATAAACTCTCGAAACTCTTCAAAGGTATATCAAGGGAGTAGAAAAACTCTCAACACTCATCAAAGGTATACCAAAGGTAAAGGTAAAACAGTGGTGAGCCAGTGATCACTGCTGCTGTGGCTGCCATAGTGACACATTATATACCAACACCAAAACAACAACAACATCGTATTTATTTTGGTAGAATTACCGACAGTATGTTAGGTAAAAGGACACAAGTGCAACTAATATGACATTTTATCGTGGCAACGTTTCGCTCTGCAGGAGCTTTGTCACGCCGTCACGGTAACGGCTTGACAAAGCTCCTGGAGAGCGAAACGTTGCTACAGTAAAATGTCACATGAGTTGCACTTACGTCCTATTACCTAACAACAACATCAACACAAAACACCCAGAGCAAAGCATCTACCTCACGTATTTTTGTGCTTGCGTTTCCTTCCCGTTATCTGTTAGTGTCACTGTTTAGTTTCGTTTTGCACTTTGGTAGGATTGCCGGTCTTCCTGTTTGTTACGTGTCAGAAGACATGTAAATCTTGCGGACTTCTAGTTGCGTTCATTATGCACTTACCTCTTCAAAGGTATATCAAAGGTATACCTGTGTGCCTCTTAATAGTTTCTATTCTTTTATTTCGTTTCAGATTTAAGATTCCTGATCTGAGAATATCACAGACCAAGCGACCTGGTCTGGGATAATCAGACATATATAAGATCAACTCGATGGTCTAGTCTAGGACCGGGCCCGGGAACCACAAAAAATAGTGTTGAGGTGTGTTTGAGGTATGTGTTCACGTGACATGACCCTCTGAGGACATGACATTACACTAGATCATCCTGATTCTTGATCCCTCATCTTGACTCCTTGTTTCCTCTCTTGCAGGTAGGATATGGCCGCCGCAACTGTACAAGTCATCTAGGGGAAACTAGACAAGTTTTCTGCAGGACGTTCCTGATCAGCCGGGCTCTATGTCTAAGTGGACCTGCAAGTTGCAGGGAGCAATAGCCTGGCTGATCAAGCGATCACTCGGGAAGTCTAGCCATAGGCCGGGCAGCTATAGCTCAAATACTTTCGAAACAGGCCACAGGTATGTTATGAATGTCATTATCAAAGTTAGCATCTCCTTGTAGAGGGTTACACACCTCTTCATTTTTCTGCTAGAGGTTGTGAAGCTAGTTTATTGTGCTCCTCATGTCTATACTGTAGACAGACGATAGTGGGTAGTTTATAGAGCATCTCCCAGTCCCCCCGCTGTGTGATAGTGGGTAGTTTATAGAGCATCTCCCAGTCCCCCCGCTGTGTGATAGTGGGTAGTTTATAGAGCATCTCCCAGTCCCCGCGCTGTGTGATAGTGGGTAGTTTATAGAGCATCTCCCAGTCCCCCCGCTGTGTGATAGTGGGTAGTTTATAGAGCATCTCCCAGTCCCCCCGCTGTGTGATAGTGGGTAGTTTATAGAGCATCTCCCAGTCCCCCCGCTGTGTGATAGTGGGTAGTTTATAGAGCATCTCCCAGTCCCCGCGCTGTGTGATAGTGGGTAGTTTATAGAGCATCTCCCAGTCCCCCCGCTGTGTGATAGTGGGTAGTTTATAGAGCATCTCCCAGTCCCCGCGCTGTGTGATAGTGGGTAGTTTATAGAGCATCTCCCAGTCCCCGCGCTGTGTGATAGTGGGTAGTTTATAGAGCATCTCCCAGTCCCCGCGCTGTGTGATAGTGGGTAGTTTATAGAGCATCTCCCAGTCCCCCCGCTGTATGATAGTGGGTAGTTTATAGAGCATCTCCCAGTCCCCGCGCTGTGTGATAGTGGGTAGTTTATAGAGCATCTCCCAGTCCCCGCGCTGTGTGATAGTGGGTAGTTTATAGAGCATCCCCCAGTCCCCGCGCTGTGTGATAGTGGGTAGTTTATAGAGCATCCCCCAGTCCCCGCGCTGTGTGATAGTGGGTAGTTTATAGAGCATCCCCCAGTCCCCGCGCTGTGTGATAGTGGGTAGTTTATAGAGCATCTCCCAGTCCCCGCGCTGTGTGATAGTGGGTAGTTTATAGAGCATCTCCCAGTCCCCCCGCTGTGTGATAGTGGGTAGTTTATAGAGCATCCCCCAGTCCCCGCGCTGTGTGATAGTGGGTAGTTTATAGAGCATCCCCCAGTCCCCGCGCTGTGTGATAGTGGGTAGTTTATAGAGCATCCCCCAGTCCCCCCGCTGTGTGATAGTGGGTAGTTTATAGAGCATCCCCCAGTCCCCCCGCTGTGTGATAGTGGGTAGTTTATAGAGCATCCCCCAGTCCCCGCGCTGTGTGATAGTGGGTAGTTTATAGAGCATCCCCCAGTCCCCGCGCTGTGTGATAGTGGGTAGTTTATAGAGCATCTCCCAGTCCCCGCGCTGTGTGATAGTGGGTAGTTTATAGAGCATCCCCCAGTCCCCCCGCTGTGTGATAGTGGGTAGTTTATAGAGCATCTCCCAGTCCCCCCGCTGTGTGATAGTGGGTATTTTATAGAGCATCTCCCAGTCCCCCCGCTGTGTGATAGTGGGTAGTTTATAGAGCATCTCCCAGTCCCCCCGCTGTGTGATAGTGGGTAGTTTATAGAGCATCCCCCAGTCCCCCCGCTGTGTGATAGTGGGTAGTTTATAGAGCATCTCCCAGTCCCCCCGCTGTGTGATAGTGGGTAGTTTATAGAGCATCCCCCAGTCCCCCCGCTGTGTGATAGTGGGTAGTTTATAGAGCATCTCCCAGTCCCCGCGCTGTGTGATAGTGGGTAGTTTATAGAGCATCTCCCAGTCCCCCCGCTGTGTGATAGTGGGTAGTTTATAGAGCATCTCCCAGTCCCCCCGCTGTGTGATAGTGGGTAGTTTATAGAGCATCTCCCAGTCCCCCCGCTGTGTGATAGTGGGTAGTTTATAGAGCATCCCATGTCCATCCTGAGGACGGTAGCTCAAGAGTATATTGATTATAAGAACCCTAGGAAATGAGCTCCTTTAAAAATATTAATAGATGTATAGTAAATTCTCAGTAAACATAACATCAGACTCGGCTTACATTTCACTAATTAATTTTAAAGAAAACAATAAAAACTGTATCACAGTTGCAGTGATATGCCTGTTAAAAAAATTTTCAGACAAAAGATTTTGTAACGGTTTGACAAAGCTCCTGGAGAACGAAACGTTGCCACAATAAATTGTTACATAAGTTGCATCTGTGTCCATGTACTTAGCAAGAGATTCTTAACTAATGATGGTAGATTTTTAAAGCACTTAAACTCTCCAGACTGCTATTAGCTAGCCAAACCCTTTTCTGAAGGGTAAGTTTATGAGGTTTGAAACCTATCGATAACCCGAGCGTTATTAAGAATGCACGTCACCGGTACATCATTGCTGTGTATTAAAAGCTCCATTTTAGACTGGCAAAATTGTAGATCTGGAAAATGTGCATATATTTTCGCATATATTCAAACACGTAGACTATTCACAATGCCTAAAATTCCTTTACTGTCTCTATATGGGCCGTATACGATCTCTATTTGTTCAAATATCAGAGCTTGGACAAATACAGAGATCGTTAACGGCCCACGTAGTGCCAGTAAAGTATTTGAATTACTGGGAACGCCTTAAATTCTTGAAACATATACTCACTGGAGCGGAGGAGAGAGAGATACATGATAATATATACCTGGAAAGTACTCGAGGGCCTGATCCCAAATTTGCACACTGCTGTAACAACATACCGGAGCGATGTTAGGTAAGACACATATGCAACAGTTAGACAACTTTATTCCGAATAAAGTTGTCTAACTGTTGCATATGTGTCTTACCTAACAACCTGTCGGTATTGTATACCATTTTGATGTTCATACTGGAGCGAGAGATATGGGAGGAAGTGCAAAATAAACCCAGTAAAGAACAATATTCGTGGCCCCAGACTATTCAATATCTTACCAAAAGGTATCAGAAACACTGCTGGAAAAAGTGTAGAAGTCTTCAAGAGAAAGCTGGACAAGTATCTTTACCAGGTGCTAGGTCAACTAGGCTGTGATGGATATGTGGGGCAGCGGGCCTCCAGCTGAAACAGCCTGGTTGACCAGGCAAGCACCAGACGAGCCTGGCCCATGGCCGGGTTCTGAGAGTAGTAAGGCTGTCGAAACTCATCAAAGATATATCAAAGATAAAGGTATATCTCTGAAACAGACAAAAATAATATAGTTGAAAATTGTATAAAATACCGACAAGCTGAAAATTAAGACACATGTGCAGCAGTTGGGTGTCTTCATTGTTGAAACGTTTCGCCTACACAGTTGACTTCTTCAGTCAGATACAAAGGGATCAATAGTAATGAAATAAAGATGATGTAATCAGTCCATCAACCTTGGAGAAAAAGCATTTGAGGTGATCAGTCCCTCAGCCTGGAGAAGAACTCTGCTTTAAAAGGGAACTTACTAATTTCCCTTTTGAAGACAACTAGGGGTAATTTTGTAACTCGCCTTATACCTGAAAAGAGTGTATTAAAAAGCCTCTGTACCTTATAATATTGAGTTATCTCTTTGTGTACCCATTGTACCCCTGTTTTTCAATGGAGCATTTTGCACCATTTTCCTGGCCTCTTGCTCTCGTTGGGAGTAATTTCTGTGTGCAGATTTGGGATCAATCCTTCAGAATTTTCCAGTTGTAAATTATGAAGAATCTTTCTCGTCTACGTCCCAGGTAGTATAGTTCGAGGGATTTCATGCGTTTCCAATAATTAAAAAAAAAAAACACGTGTGTTATGTATGTAGCTGAGATAAGACCGTTATCAGCAATATTAGTTGCTTCATTGTAGAGTGCCTGACCTCACAACATCTCGGTCACTGACATTGCTATCAGCAACGTATTAAGATAATCATTATTAAGATAATCATTTAAAATACTCACATTATAAGTTTTTAAATAACACACTGTGCATATGGTGTATTGCATGACCGTCTCTTGGTGTTATAGCAATTGTTTCACTGTATAAACGTATACATTATTATTATAATCAAGGGGGAAGCACTAAACCCATAGGATTATACAGTGCTTGGGGGAGGGATGGAAGGTATTCAGGTTTAACTCAGGGAACTGGAGCACAGATCCAGTTCCCTAGATCAAGAGCCCCTCACCAGCATCAAGGAACCTTCCTTGAGGGGATAAACATATACAGAACCATAAAGTAGATAAAGACATTTTATGTACAATTGAGGACATTTATTAAAGGAAAAAAAAATCGGCACTAGTGGCTTTTTCAGTCCTAATAGAGAGTAAATTAAAAGGGTCTACATAATGGAGAGAGGTGATCATTAGCTAGCGTGAGGTGAGGCAGGTTTCACTAAGTGGGTATCATGTGACGCCTCATCCTAATATGAGTAATAATCTCTTGGCTGAAAGTTTGGAAACATTGAATTTACCAGATCTTTGTTGGACTGTATCGGCGATTGCAGTTAAGGCAACTTCCAGCAACTTTTGCTGGTCGTTTTCACAGATTACTTTTCGGTGTTCATTCCTCTTCACCAGGTGTCTACACTCGTCTCTGTGGTATATACAGGCGTTACTGTGGCCATCCCTGCTGTAGGCGTATCTCATAGCCATCTCTCCCACGTACTTTTTTTTACATCCGCCACATGGTGTAATGCATACTTCTGTGCGTATCGAAGATTCGCTCTTATGCTTCTGCAGCAAGTTGATGATTGACGATGAAGAGTTAGTGGCTTTACGTGCCACGTTATTGACCAGCAAAGCGACGTATCTTTCAGCGTCCTCTACAGGAGGCCTGGTCACAGACCGGGCCGCGGGGACGTTGACCCCCGGAACTCTCTCCAGGTAAACAGATCTGTTGGTGCTCGTTCTCTTGAGTATACGAGTGTATGACAGGCTTTCTGCACTCTTGTATAAAATGTATGAGAAATTGTACCGAACCGAAAGCATGTGTGATGTACGCGCATTTTTCCCTTAAAAATTGTGCACTGGAAATTCTGAAGACTTTGAGGAAGAAGCCTGTGACCACACATAGTTTTATCTTGATGTGGGAGTGGAAGTGTAATAAATAATTTTGTATGTAAGTTTTTAATAAACGTTAAACGAGAGCCTGTTTTCACCTGTGTGTAGAAATATATCTCGAGAAAATAGTTTTGTTTTTCTCCATTAATACTCAAGAAGGCACTTGCAGTGAAACACTTTCTTTAATAAACGTCCTAAATACATAATTGTCTTTATCTATGACTTGTCGTTATCACCATACCATTTACAACCATATTTAGTAAGCTGAGTAAAGCTTATGTTGTTAGTATAGTTACTGTTATTATTAATGTTGTTTGCATGTCTATTTTAGGAATTACTAAATATTGAGGAAATACCAGAATTCTCAGAAACGATTAGAGAAAGTTATTCCAGGGAGAGACAGATAGTAAGTGCTTCTCAGGAATATAATCCCTGACAAAGAAACGTCAGGGTATATTCACTAGATCATCCAGAGTTTCCGGGGCGCTGTGAGGTGGTGGTGTGGAGAAAATATTACGACTTCCCTGAGATAAGCCTCCAAGAATTGCACCAGACTCGTTTTTTATTTAGCAAATTTAAACACAAAAGAGCTGTGCTACTACCATATTCTGTAGGACAGTTACATAGTGGGAACAAAAGCCAGCTATGTTTCGCTCTCATATTCTTGTTGAAATCTGTCAACCAGAGCTCCGAGACTTCAGTAAGGAAACGAGGATATCGTCTAGTCTTGTGGTGTGTGCATGCGACGGTATACTGGGTAACGATACATTGAAAACATGAAACATTGTTGAAATATTTATTACAAGAGAAGGAAAGAGGACGAGGAGGAGGGGAGGGAGGGGGAGAGGAGGAGGGGAGAGAGAGGGAGAGGAGGAGGGGAGAGAGAGGGAGAGGAGGAGGAGCTGTGTACGTGAAGTTTAAAAATGTAAGGGAAGGAATATGAGGGGGGGATGAAGTGAAGTAACGATGAAGCAGGAAGAGCAGAGTCACACAATGTTGGGTGTGAAGGCAAGCGTAAGAGATGAATACAAGGACATGCATGACCCATACATAGGGAGAAGTGTGAGCAGCACTGTGAGACCTTACAACATAGTATTTGCAACTTTAATAATTAGAGACAGAGCTATTAAAGAATAATACACAAGAATCAGAAAAGTACACAAGGGCGTTTCTGAAAAAAAGACAAAACGGGGAAGGAACCGAAAGGAGACAGAAAATGGATCCACTAGCCCCAGACCAGGCTAAACCTGGTTGATTAAGGCCTGATCAACTAAGTTGTTACTGCTGGCCGCACACAGTCCAGCCAGGCTGGTCAGCAACTAACTTAAGGAACTTATCACGTTCTCGCTTGAAGACAGCCTGAAGTTTGTTGGTAATTCCTCTTATGCAAATAAATCCTGAACTAAATGAGATAAGCTGGGAAGACGATATGGCCACCGAGGATCTAAATCAGTTTCTTGGGAGACTGAGCTCACTACAGCTCCAAGTATGCACCAAACATGCCTCTGCAAGAGGAAAAAGATACAAAATGAAGAGAGAGAGAGAGAGAAAGAGGTACTCCCTCTACAGGCGATCTAAACTGTAGCTGGATGTCTGCAGTACGATATGAAACTCTGGTTAAGGAAATGAAGAAAATGGATCACAAACTGATTGTATCATACAGAGTCCAAGAGAGACAGAGGGATCAAAGAGCTAACATGAAATTAGAATAAATTCCAGATGCATCCAATCTTACGCAATATCCAGAACAAAATCATCATACAATATAGGGCCTTCACTTAGAGGAGAGGCGTATATACCGATGATAGTAAGGAAATAGTGAGATACTGAAGTGGCAGTACGACTCTTTGTTCAGTTAACTACTCATTAGTCTACAGATCGAAGACCTTGATGAGTTTTTTAAGAATGAGGCTCCAGACACCATATATCCAAAATTTCTGATGTAGCTCAATTTCTATTTGACAGTATGCTGATGGCTGCCCTAGGCCCAGCCTCGTGGAACCCCATATTCATTAAAATTGCAAGGCACCACCATCTCGGACCTACAGTATTCCTTGGAGAAGGAGCCTGGGCTCAGGTGTCATCTCAGTCTTTGAAAACTACTGATATTGCCTCATTTCACAAAGGTGCCAATAAAGTAGACGCGAGAGACTATAGATCAATAGCGCTAACGTCACGTTATCAAAATCTTCGCATGCGTCCCAAGAAGTAAGATTGCCAATCACTTGAAATCTCAACAGTTGTATAATCCAGGGCAGCATTCATTTAGGGCAGGTCGCTCCTGCCTTTCATAATTACTAGACTACTACGACATGGTCTTGGATGTGCTCGAAGACAAGCGATCATGGTGGTAGCCCACAAAATGTGTGGAAGAGGAATAACTGGAAATGTGAGCAGATGGATATTTAATTTTGTAATAAATACAACCCAGAGAGTAGCAGTAAACAGAGTGAAGTCGGAGGCTGCCCCTGGGAAAAGCTCTGTACCTGAAGGCACAGTACTCACTGCTTGACATGGACATACACCATAGCACCGTAACATCCTGTGCTGCTGACACCACAATCTCCATGCAGGTGGCGTCCGTCGAAGATACAGCAAATACAGCGGATATAAGTCAATCCTTCCAGTAGGCCTCAGACAACAATATGATGTTTAATGGGGACAAGTTTCAGCTGCTCTAGTATGGAAGAATGGAGGAAATAAACACGGAGACGGAGTACAAGACAAACAAATCATTCTAAAGAGCGAAAGTTCCTGTTGTTATTGTCAGATCTCGTTTTCAAGGATCACAATATGTTACTTTTGTTATCACAAGGACAGTGAGAGGCTGGATAACCAGAACTTTCAAGACAGAGGCGCTGAGCCAGTGATTATACTTTAGAATATTGTACACTACATACTTGCTTTAGGCCAATCTTGGAGTATGCAGTGTCAGCATGGAGCCCGCTCCTGATCAAGCATATAAAAAAAATTAGAGCATCTATCATATTGAGTCTTGCAACCTAGCAACAATAGAAGAGAGAACTCTGAGGGGATGGGATTGTGACTACAAAATCCTCAGGGTATTAAATAGCACTGGCTGGGATAGGCGATATGAGATGCGAGTAGATGAGCCAGGGGACATAGATGACAGACAGCCAACGAGCCAGATGAGCCACAGGGAAGTAGAGAAGTACTGTTCCAGTGCGAGGGCTGAGGGCGGGGATCCCGGTGAGTAGGAGTAGCATGCACTAGACAAGGAGCTGATGTTGACAAACATGGTACACTGTTGCAAAGTGGGTATGATCGGGTCATTGAAGCTTAGATATGAATAATGTTGGTTATAAGAGGCATGGACAGGAGCTATGAATCGACCCCTGCAAACAGGCTCAGGTGGGTACACTACACGCACCACACCTCATTACTCAACAAACGCAACTCATCACGCTGCTGCTACATGAATAACAATACAACCGTACCTCATGATGGCTCATCGGAGAAAATTAAAATAAAAATAAGAGCCCCCCTTCCCTCTTGGTGTTTTACCCACCTTCTCCAGACCCCTCCTCTCCTGCCCCCTGCTCCCACATACCCACAATGCCCGGTGATACTAGCGGCGAAGGCGGTGACGGGGAGGGTATTGTCCCCTGCCAGAGCGAATTTTAACCCCGCTAGCGAGTGACCTTTGTAAGCTCCCAAGGGCAAAGCAATCGTGTCTAGGCCGGTGACCCCTGGCTGGCAGGGGAACCCACGCTCCCATTGTCTTCCCTCCCTCCCTTTCTTACCCTACCTCCCTTCCTCCTTACCTGCCTACATTACCCTACCTACCTTACCCTCCCTCCCTACATTACCCTACCTCCCTACCTACCTTACTTTACTTCCCTACCTTACTTCCCTACCTTACCCTCCCTCCCTACTTTACCCTCCCTCCCTACTTTACCCTACTTACCTACCTACCTACCTACCTCACCTTACAGCCCTACCTACCTTACCCTACCTCCCTTCCTCCTTACCTCCCTACATACCTACTTTACCTCCCTCCCTCCCTTTCTGCATCCCTCCTATCCTACTTACCGTCCTTACCATACTAGGTCTCTACTTCTCTACCTCTCTTTTTTACCCTCCCTTCCTCCTTCTCTTCCTACCTCCCTTAAACTGTCTCTCCCTTACTCTCCCTCCCTCTCTTACTCCCCCTTCATCCCTTACTCTCCCTACCTACCTAACTATATCCCTCTCCCTTTCTTATCATCCCTTACAGTCCTTCCTTCACTAACGCCCTCCATCTTCATCATTATTTCCCTCTCTTTATCTTCCTCCCTCTCTTCTTTACAACTCCCTCACCCTTTTCTGCCTTCCTTCATTCTCCTTCACTACTTCCTTCAGTCTCCTTTACTCTTTTTCGCTACTTTCTTCACTCTACTTCCTTCATTCTCCTTCACTACTTCCTTCACTCTCCTTCGCTACTTCTTTCACTCTCCTTCACTACTTCCTTCACTCTCCTTCGCTACTTCTTTCACTCTCCTTCACTGCTTCCTTCACTCTCCTTCACTGCTTCCTTCATTCTCCTTCACTACTTCCTTCACTCTCCTTCACTACTTCTTTCACTCTCCTTCACTACTTCTTTCACTCTCCTTCACTACTTCTTTCACTCTCCTTCACTACTTCCTTCACTCTCCTTCACTACTTCCTTCACTCTCCTTCACTACTTCCTTCACTCTCCTTCACTACTTCCTTCACTCTCCTTCACTACTTCCTTCACTCTCCTTCACTACTTCCTTCACTCTCCTTCACTACTTCCTTCACTCTCCTTCACTACTTCTTTCACTCTCCTTCACTACTTCTTTCACTCTCCTTCACTACTTCTTTCACTCTCCTTCACTACTTCCTTCACTCTCCTTCACTACTTCTTTCACTCTCCTTCACTACTTCCTTCACTCTCCTTCACTACTTCCTTCACTCTCCTTCACTACTTCTTTCACTCTCCTTCACTACTTCCTTCACTCTCCTTCACTACTTCCTTCACTCTCCTTCACTACTTCCTTCACTTCTCTACCTACACCTGCCCTTATATACCTCCATCTTACCCCTTGTCTACCTCCCTCCCTCCCTCCCTCCCCCTCCTTCCTTCTCTCCCTCCCTTCCTTCCTCCCCTCCCTCCCTTCCTTCCTCCCCTCCCTCCCTCCCTTCTTCCCTCGCTCCCTCTCTTCCTCCCCTCCCTCCCTCCCTCCCCTCTCTCCCTCCCTCCCTTCCCTCTCCCCCTCCCCTCCCTCCCTACCTTCCCTCTTTAAGTACCTCTCTTTATCTACCCTCCCTCCCTCTCCTTCCCTTCCTCCCTCCTTCCCTCCTTCCTTCCCTACCTCCCTCTCTCCCTCCTTTTCTTCTTCCCTTCCTCCCTTCCTCTCCTTCCCTCCCTCATTCCCTTCCTCCCTCCCTCCTTCCCTACCTCCCTCCCTCCTTTTTCGTGCTCCCTTCCTCTCCTTCCCTCCCTCCTTCTCTTCCTCCCTACCTCCTTCCCGTCCTCCCTCCTTCTCTTCCTCCCTCCCTCCCTCCGTCCTTCCCTCCCTCCCTTCCTCCTTTTCTTCTTCCCTTCCTCCCTCTCCTTCCCTCTCCTTCCCTCCCTCCTTCCCTTCCTCTCTCCTTCCTTCCCTACCTCCCTCCCTCCTTTTCTTCTTCCCTTCCACCCTTCCTCTCCTTCCCTCCCTCCTTCCCTTCCTTCCTACCTCCTTCCCTTCCTCCCTGCCTCCTTCTCTTCCTCCCTCCTTCCCTTCCTCCCTCCCTCCTTCCCTTCCTCCCTCCTTTTTCTTCATCCCTTCCACCCATCTTCTCCTTCCCTCCCTCCTTCCCTTCCTCCCTACCTCCTTCACATCCTCCCTACCTTCTTCCCTACCTCCCTCCCTTCCCTCCCTCCCCTACCTCCACTTGCTGGTCTGTTGCTTCTCATAAGACTGTTGATGCACTTCCTGCTGCTACTGTTATAGCCTTGCTGTTGCTGCTGCGGTTGTTATTGACGTTACTATTGCTGTTGCTGCTGTTACTATTGCTGCTGCTGTTGTTATTGGTGTTACTATTGCTGTTGCTGCTGTTACTATTGCTGCTGCTGTTGTTATTGGTGTTACTATTGCTGTTGCTGCTGTTACTATTGCTACTGCTGTTGTTATTGGTGTTACTGTTGCTGTTGCTATTGCTGCTGCTGTTGTTATTGGTGTTACTGTTGCTGTTGCTATTGCTGCTGCTGTTGTTATTGGTGTTACTATTGCTGTTGCTATTGCTGCTGCTGTTGTTATTGGTGTTACTATTGCTGTTGCTATTGCTGCTGCTGTTGTTATTGGTGTTACTGTTGCTGTTGCTATTGCTGCTGCTGTTGTTATTGGTGTTACTATTGCTGTTGCTATTGCTGCTGCTGTTGTTATTGGTGTTACTGTTGCTGTTGCTATTGCTGCTGCTGTTGTTATTGGTGTTACTGTTGCTGTTGCTATTGCTGCTGCTGTTGTTATTGGTGTTACTGTTGCTGTTGCTATTGCTGCTGCTGTTGTTATTGGTGTTACTGTTGCTGTTGCTATTGCTGCTGCTGTTGTTATTGGTGTTACTATTGCTGTTGCTATTGCTGCTGCTGTTGTTATTGGTGTTACTATTGCTGTTGCTGTTGTTATTGGTGTTACTATTGCTGTTGCTGCTGTTACTATTGCTGCTGCTGTTGTTATTGGTGTTACTATTGCTGTTGCTGCTGTTACTATTGCTGTTGCTGCTGTTACTATTGCTGTTGCTGCTGTTACTATTGCTGCTGCTGTTGTTATTGGTGTTACTATTGCTGTTGCTGCTTCTGTTAATGCTGTACCTTACTTTAGTTTACTGCTGCTGCAGCTACCACTGTCTCCTATTCTCTTACTATATTTAGCGTTTCTCAACCTGCTTTTGATTCAGAGAACCGGAACTGCCCTCTTCTGACTTGGATCAAACTGATTACCGCCTGTTCCCTAGGTGTTGTATGACCCCTACGGGTTTAGCACGTCTAATTCAATGTAATAATAAAAACAATAACATTGGTCTGCATGATTTTTTATCGACTCTGTTATCTTTTTCGGTATATATGTGGAAAATAGTGATTCACTGTGTTTTTTTATTCATCTCTGTCACATCAGTTTGTCAAGTTATACGGAAACGTTACTTTTCTCTTGCCGTATAACATAAATAAATGAGGAAGTGGTATATTACCAATTAAAATGCTTACCTTATAATGACTTAAATGTTAAATCCAATACATTTTTCTTTATTTTCAGATTATTAATAAGTCTAGAGGCTGCACAAATTCACCAGACATATTTTGCTGTCTGAAGACAATTCACACCTTCAGATTCCCGGAGCAACATTACTCCTTTATTGAAGCTCTGCTACTTTACTTATTTTGGCTGCAAACTTGAAGACCAGGACAAACCATTTCCACCACACTAAGCTTGCAAGAGTTGCATCAGTAAGCTCCAAATGTGATCAGTTGGAAAACTAAATGTATGCCCTTTGAAGTACCAATAGTATGGCAGGAGCAGATGAACCATCATGATAACTGCTACTTTGGTATGACTAAGTAGCTGGATTCAACAAGAAGACTAAAGATTGCATAATATACCCAAATATTCCTTCAGCAATAAGGGCTGTTCCACACTCTGAAGATATTCCTGTACTTGTACCACCTGAGCCATGACAAATTTCATCAGAGTCTGATACCAGTGATTCTAAGGAGATGGAAATAGACTATGAACCTTCCAAAAGAAAGTGCACAGTTACTTGGCTCTAGACTGAAGGAACACAGGCTTCTAGCTCCTGGAACAACATTTGCTTGGTACCGTCATCGTGAAGCGGAATTCACTCAGTTCTTTGACAAAGAGGAATCTTTAGTTTTTTGTTCAAATATTTCTCACCTTATTGAGCACTTGATGTCATACAAAGCACATGAATCGAAACTCTTCATTGATTCTTCTAAAAGAAGTTTAAAGGCTGTACTTCTCTACAATGGCAACACAGCTGTATCTGCACCAACTGGCCATAATGTCCAAATGTCAGAAACTTATGCAAATATGAAGACACTAATATCTGCAATCAAGTAACAGAATCACAATTTTCTCATTTGTGGCGATTTAAAAGTTATTGCTCTCCTACTAGGTCTTCAAGGTGGATACACCAAGTATCCCTGTTTTCTGTGTCTTTGGGACAGTAGGGCAGACAGCCAGCACTATGAACAAAAAGACTGGCCACCAAGAACCAGCTTCTTACCCGGAAGTCACAACGTGAAAACTGTGCCACTAGTTGTCCCCAAGAAAATTCTGCTGCCACGACTCCACATCAAATTAGGGCTTACGAAAAGTTTGGTGAAGACCTTGAACAAGAATGGAGCTGCTTTAAAGTAACTGGAGTTAAATTTTCCTAGTATAAGTGAAGGCAAGCTAAAGGCAGGAATCTTTGTTGGCCCTCTTCGGGAATTGATGAAGGACAAGCATTTAATGAAGCATTAGCAGGTGTCCGGGTGAATGTCTGGTTTCATTCAAGCAGATTGTACACAACTTCCTGGGAAACAGGTGCTCCCCCGAATATGAAAAAAATTATCCAAGACCTGATTTCCAGTTTCCAACAACTTGGGTCTAGAATGAGTGTGAAGATGCGCTTTTTGTACTCACATCTTGACTATTTCCCAACAATTGTGGGGACCACAGTGAGGAACAAGGAGAGCGGTTACATCAGAATTGCACCATAGAAACTCGATTCCAGGGCAATGGAATGTCAGCATAATGGCGAATTACTGCTGGTCATTGAAACGTAATGGTCTCGATGCACAGCACAAGCTAAAATCAAAGCTGTCGTCTTTCCTTTGATTCAGTATGTTTACCTGGAGTAGGTTTCGGGGGTCAACGCCCCTGCGGCCCGGTCTGAGACCAGGCCTCATGGTGGATCAGGGTCTGATCAACCAGGCTGTTACTGTAGGCTAACCATTAGGAACCTATTTTTTAATAAAATCATTTGATTTGATTCATGTTGATTTAGAATTCATATGTTCTTAAAACTAACAGAATGTGCTTTTCCACAATTACTTGCCTAATTTTAATAAAAATTAGGCAAGTAATTCACATTTTTTATCATTAATTTGTATTTTCAAAATCCTCATGTTAAAGAACAAAATGGTTTAGATATTTACAATCAGCAACACAAGAATATGTAAGATCACAACCATGAATAAAAAATAAAAGTTAAAAACATTCCAAATGCAGACCAGTATAATAATAATAATAATAATAATAATAATAATAATAATTCTCAGTTTGCTGGTGTTTCCCCCACGTTGTATTAGTTATATTAATTAAATATTTCTCGTATTAATCAACTAACTTTTATCAGTATTAATCAGCTAACTTTTATCAATATTATTGTCAACAGTAAGACATTCTGATCTACGACAAGTTCCTTAATTCAGCTCCTGGTTAGCCGGGCTGTGGTTGGTACAGTGGATTGCTTGCTGCCAGCAGTAACAGCTTCGTTGACCAGTCCTTGATCCACCAGGAGGCTTGGTTTTGGCTGCTGAAACGTTGATTCTGAAACATCCTTTAGGTGTAGAAACTGGACAAGTACCTCCGCTGGAGTATATCAGGAGAGTGTTCAGGGGTCCACGCCCCCGTGGCCCGGTCCATCACCACGCCTCGAAAGATATCTGCACACTGCCATAACATAGTGCAGTGAGAATTAAGGGAAAATGTGTAAAATAAGCCCAGTGAATACCAGGGGCGTCGTGGGCACAGTGAGAGAACATAGTATCAACATCAAGGTGCCAGACTACTCAACGTCTTACCAGAAGATGTTAGAAACACTGCTGGGACAAGTGTAGAAGTGCGCCAAGTGCTGGATCAGCCAGGCTGTGATAAATATGTGGGCCAGCAGGTGACCATCAGCAACAGTCTGGTTGATAAGGCAGTCACCAGACAAGCCTGGTCTAGGGCCGGGCTGCGGGAGTAAGAAAACTCTGGAAACCCGTTAAAGGTATAAAGGTATATATCAAAAAGGTTACTAGTTGGCAGTATCGTAATATTAATAACCTCGCCTTTGAATTATCTAAACCAAGAACGAAGATGAAAAAAGATGAACAAGAAGAATAGAAAAAGATGCCTGGTTGATCAGGCAGTGAAGAAGTGAGGCCTCGGGACGGACTGCCGGAGACACAACAATCCGTACTCCTCTGTATTTGACTGAGGAAGCCTACCGCGTAGGTTAAACGTTTCAACACTTAGACATAAACCATACCCCCGGCCGGGATTGAACCCGCGGTCATAGAGTCTCAAAACTCCAGCCCGACGCGACGGGCTGGAGTTTTGAGACTCTATGACCGCGGGTTTCAATCCCGGCCGGGGGTATGGTTTATTTGCAATCGTGTCATTACGATTTCTTGAGTCACTTAGACATACCCAACTGTTGCACATGTGTCTTACTCAACAACTTGCCCGTTTTATATATGCTATTTTCATCACACTACATTATTATTTAGCTTGTCTTGCAGAGTATCCAGGACCACATCGCAATGATCTAGCAATTGTGAATGGCAGGAGGGACCTGCCCTCTAAACCTATGCTTCCCTCGACTATTCAACTGTAGTGATTCCATGTGATTGGTGATCTTGCTTCTTAGAACCCGTTCATAGATTTTGATAATATGTAAAGTTAGGGCTGTTGGTTTGTAGTTTATTGGAATCGCTTTACCGCCTCCAGTGGTTTTCACTGACTGTGGGATGACACCTGTGTCCAGACTTCATCTCTGTAAAATAGGTTATCAGAATGATTATAATTATAACCTTAATTTTTAATGGGGTGGATCGGTAAGCCAGCGGAAGGCCTCGGTCAGATAATCAAAAGCTCCATCTGTGAGTCATCATATGACTAAAACCCGCGTCAGGAAATACTTGTCCTGTTTCCTGACAAACCTGCCTAACTTATCTGTAAAATACTGAAGGCCCGAGATAGTGGTTTCTTATATTTTTTTGATAAGTATGGAATTCCACGAGTCGGGACCTGGACCAGAATTCATAGGCGTGCTGTCGATCACTTCTCGAAATCAGCTGGGAAGCGTGCTACATCGTAAATTGTGGAGATGTTGGCAGGATTCTGTGTCTCATTCCTGAAAAACTCGTTTGAGTCGTCGTTATGTAGACTACTGAGTGATTCACTGAACACAGAGTCGTACTGTATCTCAAGTATTTCACTCTTCTTATTGACACAGTGTATGTTCCATCTTAAGTAAAGGCTCTATACTGGAGGGTTTTTACCCTGGGTTTTGCATAGGCATTTGATATCTTCCTTCCTTGGATCGGGTCGAACCTGATTGCTTGGTAGTGCATGACCCCTACTTGTTTAGTGATTCCCCGTGTATATACTCTAATAATGAAGATGATAATATTATTATTATTATTATTATTATTATTATTATTATTATTATTATTATTATTATCATCATCATTATCATTATTATTGGCGAGGAGGCTACTTATAAAATGGATCTTGGCAGAAGACTCTTATTGTGGTCAGATCAAGTACATGACCGATGATGAGCGCGTCAAGGCAGGTAACACATCACTGTGTATGTTCGTCAACATGAAACATATTGTTAGGTAAAAGGACACAGGTGCAACTCCTGTGACATTTTATTGTGGGAACGTTTCACACTCCAGGAGCTTTGTCAAGGTGTTACGGCCTATTAAGTCTGAGGGACTGACTGCCTATTAAGTCCGAGGGACTGACTGCCTATCAAGTCCGAGGGACTGACTGCCTATCAAGTCTGAGGGACTGACTGCCTATCAAGTCCGAGGGACTGACTGCCTATCAAGTCCGAGGGACTGACTGCCTATCAAGTCTGAGGGACTGACTGCCTATCAAGCCTGAGGGACTGACTGCCTATCAAGTCTGAGGGGCTGACTACATATCAAGGCTGATGGACTGACTGCCTATCAAGTCCGAGGGACTGACTGCCTATCAAGTCTGAGGTACTGACTGCCTATTAAGTCTGAGGGACTGACTGCCTATCAAGTCTGAGGGACTGGCTACCTATCAAGTCCGAGGGACTGACTGCCTATCAAGGCCGAGGGACTGACTGCCTATCAAGGCCGAGGGACTGACTGCCTATCAAGGCCGAGGGACTGACTGCTTATCAAGGCCGAGGGACTGACTGCCTATCAAGGCCGAGGGACTGACTGCTTATCAAGGCCGAGGGACTGACTGCCTATCAAGGCCGAGGGACTGGTCATCTCACCAAGTCTTCCTCCGTCTCCAGTATTTATTTTCTGTAATCGATTGATAGAACACCGCACCCGTGTAGTGTTGTAGTTAACGTTGTGTGTTGTAGGTAAGTCACCATACCTTTGTAGTGTTGTAGTTATTGTCTGGTGCAGGTAAGCCACCACACCTGTGTAGTGTTGTAGTTAGTGTTCTGTGATGCAGGTAAATCACCACACCTGTGTAGTGTTGTAGTTAATGTTGTGTGTTGCAGTTAAGCCACCACACCTGTGTAGTGTACGTAATGTAAGTGTGCTGCAGGTAAGTCACTACACCTGTGTAGTGTTATAGGTAGTGTGTTGCAGGTAAGCCACAACACCTATGTAGTGTTGCAGTTAAGCCACCACACCTGTGTAGTGTTGTATTTAAGCTACCACACCTGTGTTTTATAATGATGACCTGACCTGAGCACGCTGGTTGGGACCCTCTTCCTACCCCTTGTCTTCACAGGTCAGTCAACTCATGTTTGACCTGGCCATTTGCTTATACCCTGAGTGTCAGTGTCGCAACTCTGGCTGTAACTCGTCCTGTGCATGTAAAAGTTAGTATGCTATGTTCCTCCTGCCTGCCAGCACATGTGTATGCTCCTGCTGCTCTCTCACTGTCTCCACCTCCACTACACTCGTTATTCACCTAATTGGCTTTGCAGGGATCGATACATAGCTCCTGGCCCTGCCTATTAATTTTTATCGACCGACTTTACTGATGCCTGGCCTCCAGGACTTGATCATATGCACCATAGTTGTTATATATCGTGATGGCTATGGTCTCCGCGGCCCGCTCAGAGATTACAACTTTTAGCTATAAAGGAAGCAACACAGGAATAAGAGATTTTAAATACACACACACACACACACACACACACACACACACACACACACACACACACACACAAAAGGCGATGGGACCGGACATCTCCCCATGGGTCCTTAGAGAAGGAGCAGAGATGCTGTGTGTGCCTCTAACCACAATCTTCAACACATCCCTTGAAACTGGGCAACTACCTGAGAAATGGAAGACAGCAAATGTAGTCCCCATATTTAAGAAAGGAAACAGAAACGAGGCGCTAAACTACAGACCTGTGTCTCTGACATGTATTGCGTGCAAAGTCATGGAGAAGATTATCAGGAGAGTGGTCGAACACCTGGAACGGAACAAGATTATAAATGAAAACCAGCATGGGTTCATGGAAGGCAAATCTTGTATCACAAACCTCCTGGAGTTTTATGACAAGGTAACAGAAGTAAGACACGAGAGAGAGGGGTGGGTAGATTGCGTTTTCCTAGACTGCAGGAAGGCCTTTGACACAGTTCCCCACAAGAGATTAGTGCAGAAGCTGGAGGATCAGGCGCATGTAACAGGGAGGGCACTGCAATGGATCAGGGAATACCTGACAGGGAGGCAGCAGCGAGTCATGGTACGTGAAGAGGTATCACAGTGGGCGCCTGTGACGAGCGGGGTCCCACAGGGGTCAGTTCTAGGGTCAGTGCTATTTTTGATATATGCGAACGACATGATGGAAGGAATAGACTCTGAAGTGTCCCTATTCGCAGATGATGTGAAGTTGATGAGAAGAATTAAATCGGATGAGGATGAGGCAGGACTGCAAAGAGACCTGGACAGGCTGGACATGTGGTCTAGAAACTGGCTTCTCGAATTCAATCCTGCCAAATGCAAAGTCATGAAGATTGGGGAGGGGCAAAGAAGACCGCAGACAGTATAGGCTAGGTGGACAAAGACTACAGACCTCACTCAGGGAGAAAGACCTCGGGGTGACCATAACACCGAGCACGTCACCGGAGGCACACATCAACCAAATAACTGCTGCAGCATACGGGCTCCTGGCAAACCTGAGAATAGCGTTCCGATACCTTAATAAGGAATCGTTCAAGACACTGTACACTGTGTATGTTAGGCCCATACTGGACTATGCAGCACCAGTCTGGAACCCACACCTGGTCAAGCACGTCAAGAAGTTAGAGACAGTACAAAGGTTTGCAACAAGGCTAGTCCCAGAGCTCAGGGGAATGTCGTACGAGGAAAGGTTGAGGGAAATCGGACTGACGACACTGGAGGACAGAAGGGTCAGGGGAGACATGATAACGACATACAAGATACTGCGGGGAATAGACAAGGTGGACAGAGATAGGATGTTCCAGAGAGGGGACACAGGAACAAGGGGCCACAACTGGAAGCTGAAGACTCAGACGAGTCACAGGGACGTTAGGAAGTATTTCTTCAGTCATAGAGTCGTCAGGAAGTGGAATAGCCTAGCAAGTGAAGTAGTGGAGGCAGGAACCATACATAGTTTTAAGAAGAGGTATGATAAAGCTCAGGAAGCAGAGAGAGAGAGAGGACCTAGTAGCAATCAGTGAAGAGGCGGGGCCAGAAGCTGAGTCTCGACCCCTGCAACCACAATTAGGTGAGTACACACACACACACACACACACACCTTGATACCCCAAAGGCGGTGGGACTGGACATCTCCCCGTGGGTCTTTAGACAGGGAGCAGAGATGCTGTGTGTGCCACTAGCAACAATTTTCAACGCATCCATTGAAACTGGGCAACTATCTGAGGTATGGAAGACTGCAAATGTAGTCCCCATTTTTAAGAAAAGAGACAGACACGAGGCACTAAACTAGCGTCACTGACATGTGTAGTATGCAAAGTCATGGAGAAGATTATCAGAAGAGTGGTGGAGCACCTAGAACGGGACAAGCTTATAAACGTCAACCAGCACGGATTGATGGAAGCCAAATCCTATGTCAAACCTACTGCAGTTTTATGACAAGGTAACGGAAGTAAGACACGAGAGAGAGGGGTGGGTAGATTGCATTTTCTTGGACTGCAAGAAGGCCTTTGACATAGTTCCCCACAAGAGATTAGTGCAAATGCTAGAGGATCAGGCACATATAACAGGAAGGGCACTGCAGTGGATCCGAGAATATCTGACAGGGAAGCAACAACGAGTCATAGCACGTGACGAGGTATCAAGAGTGGGCGCCTGTGACAAGCGGGGTCCCACAGGGGTCAGCCCTAGGACCAGTGCTATTTTTGGTATATATGAATGACATGACGGAAGGGATAGATTCAGAAGTGTCCCTGTTGGCAGAGGATGTGAAGTTAATGGGGAAAATTAAATCGGATGAGGATCAGGCAGGACTACAAAGAGACCTGAACTGGCTGGAAGCTTGTCCAGCAACTGGCTCCTCGAAATTAACCCCGCCAAATGCAGTCATGAAGATCGGGGAAGGGCAGAGAACACCGCAGACGGAGTATAGGCTAGGTGGCCAAAGACTGCAAACCTCACTCAAGGAAGGAGCTTGGGGTGAGTATAATACCGAGCACATCTGAGGCGCACATCAGCCAGATAACTGCTGCGGCATATGGGCGCCTGGCAAACCTGAGAATAGCGTTCCGATACCTTAGTAAGGAATCTTCAAGACTCTGTGCACCGTGTATGTCAGGCCCATACTGGAGTACGCAGCACCAGTTTGGAACCCCACACCTGGTCAACCATGTCAAGAAATTACAGAAAGTGCAAAAGTTTGCAATAAGGCTAGTTCCAGAGCTAAGGGGAATGTCCTACGAAGAAAGGTTAAGGGAAATCGGCCTGACGACACTGGAGGACAGGATGGTTAGAGGAGACATGAGAACGACATACAAAATACTGCGAGGAATTGACAAGGTGGACAGAGACAGGATGTTCCAGAGATGGGACAAAGAAACAAGGGGTCACAATTGGAAGTTGAAGACTCAGATGAGTCAAAGAGATGTTGGGAAGTATTTCTTCAGGCATAGAGTAGTTAGGAAGTGAAAGTCTGGCAAGTGACATAGTGGAGGCGGGAACCATACATAGTTTTAAGACGACGTATAATAAAACTCATGGAGCAGGGAGAGAGAGGACCTAGTAGCGATCAGTGAAGAGGCGGGGCCAGGAGCTATGTTTTGACCCCTGCAACCACTAATAGGTGAGTACACACACAATGGAAGTTGAAAACGCAGATGAGTCATAGGGACGTTAGGAAGTGGAGCAATCTGGAGAGTGATTTAGTGGAGGCAGGATTCATACATAGCTTTAAGAAGAGGTACGATAAAGCTCTTGGAGCAAGGAGAGAGTTGACCTAGTATTGACCATCGACGAGGCGGGGCCAAGAGCTGTGACTCGACCCCTGCAATCACAAATGGATGAGGACACACACGCACGTACACGAACAAGTCAAGATAAGTCTATACTGAATGTAAGGAAAAGTTTGTAAGATTGACCTGTCATCTCATGTGTTTATAAGACGGATAGATATGACCAGCAATCCTGCCAGAGTGCAAAACGTTTATAATCATGACAAGAGTATAGAAGCCCCCTGGATGGTTGCCGTTTAAGACCCATAACAGGAGGGTAATATATCCCTATATGGTTGCTGTCTATCAGAGTACAAAACGTTTAACAAGCTTCCATTTTACACTTACATAAGAGAAGGATAGTAGCTGCCTAGGTGGTGTACTGCAGTATTGTTTGTTAGACCGTCAGAGTGATGGCAGGGGAGATCTAGAGCAGAACACAACAGTGAAAGGTTGGTCGTAAGTGGACGGGAAGAGAGAGGTAAGAAAGGTTGTAAGTGGACGGGAAGAGAGACGTAAGAAAGGTTGTAAGTGGACGGGAAGAGAGACGTAAGAAAGGTTGTAAGTGGACGGGAAGAGAGAGGTAAGAAAGGTTGTAAGTGGACGGGAAGAGAGACGTAAGAAAGGTTGTAAGTGGACGGGAAGAGAGACGTAAGAAAGGTTGTAAGTGGACGGGAAGAGAGAGGTAAGAAAGGTTGTAAGTGGACGGGAAGAGAGACGTAAGAAAGGTTGTAAGTGGACGGGAAGAGAGACGTAAGAAAGGTTGTAAGTGGACGGGAAGAGAGACGTAAGAAAGGTTGTAAGTGGACGGGAAGAAAGAGGTTAGAAAGATTGTAAGTGGACGGGAAGAAAGAGGTTAGAAAGATTGTAAGTGGACGGGAAGAGAGAGGTTAGAAAGGTTGTAAGTGGACGGGAAGAGAGAGGTTAGAAAGGTTGTAAGTGGACGGGAAGAGAGAGGTAAGAAAGGTTGTAAGTGGACGGGAAGAGAGACGTAAGAAAGGTTGTAAGTGGACGGGAAGAGAGACGTAAGAAAGGTAAGTGGACGGGAAGAGAGACGTAAGAAAGGTAAGTGGACGGGAAGAGAGACGTAAGAAAGGTAAGTGGACGGGAAGAAAGAGGTTAGAAAGGTTGTAAGTGGACGGGAAGAGAGAGGTTAGAAAGGTTAAGTGGCCTGATCACTTCGAGCTTAAGCGCGTGATTTTTGTCAAATAGTGACGAGTATTTTAACCACTTACGTATTGAAAACTCAAAAAAAAAAAAAAAAGTAGGGTAAGTGGTCAGAGACTCAGGAAATTATTTCCAGTATATAAAAATGTAGCCATACACTGTGGCTACAGTACTGTGAGACAAGAAAACAGCACATATTGATATTTTGCTGCACCAGCAGCTGCCAGTGATCATTACTGTTGACCCAGAATACACCAGTAAATGTATTGTTCTTGTTATTGTTATTGTTGTTTGTTGTTATATTCACAGACTTGACTGGTTTAGCACCAGACGAGCCTGGCTCATGGCAGGGCTCATCACAGGTATATCAAAGGTATAATGATATGTCATATGTATGGATAAATGAATGTACTAAGCATAGACTTCGACGTCTAACCGAAATCTTGTGAGGATATTTAGGAAATTCTGTAAGGCAGCAGGTAGCAGCAACAATCTGAGTGACCAGGGCATCAACCAGGAGGCTTGATCTGCACCTCGGGGCCATCACATCCCCAGTTATCTACAGGTAGACCACAGGTAAACTGCGACTAGACGGCAGGTAGACTGCAGTTGATGGCAGGTAGATGACAGGTAGATCGCAGTAGATGGCGGGTAGACCACAGATGGCAGACAGACGACAGATAGACCACAGGTAGATGGCAGGTAGACCACAGGTAGACTCAAACAAAAGAAGCTGTTTTGAGGAGAGTTAGCAATGCTAGGTAATATATTCACAGGGAGCGCTAAACCCTAAGGATCATACAGCGCCTGGAGAATGAGAGATAATTAGGTTTGATTCGAGAAATGGGAGGATAAATCTTATTCCTTGGATCAAGAGATGTTTACCAGTATCAAGGCACCCGTTATTTTTGTCGCTTCCAGGGGCCACCGCCCCCGGGACCAGGTCCTAGACCAGACCTGCTTGCTGAGCTGATTATCTTGGTTGTTGGTGTTGGCCCTACGTAGTCTAACTTGTGAACCACCGCTCGGCTAATCAGGAACTGACTTGGCAAACTTTTAAGTTACCTCGTGAAGACAGCCACATGTTTACTGGTTAGGTAAGGTAAGGTTTGCCAGGAAATAGGACAAGTGTTTCTCGACGCGGGTCTTAGTCAAATGATGACCCGCCGTTGGAGCTTTTGGTCATCTGATCGAGGCCTTCCGCTGACTTACCGGTCCTTATTGGTAATTCCAATTATGCACGAAGAGAGGGAGTTGAAGAGTCGGGGACCTCTGACACTCATTGAGTTCTCTCTTATTGTACCTTTTATTGGCAGTTCTTTGCACCGTCTGCCAAGTCTCTAGCTTTTATACAGAGTGATTTCAGTGTGCAGGTTTGGAACCAATCCCTCGAGGAATTTCCAGGTGTAAATTATGCTTTTTGAAGTCGATGCTGCTGTGCTCCTTGGAACTCATACAAGAAAGATATATCATAATTTACACCTGAAAAGTCCTAGATGAATTGGCCCCAAGTCTGGACAACAATCACTCCTTACGACAGCAAGACGTGTGACAAACTGTGCAAAATACCTTTAGTGAAAAACGTGGCGCAATGAGCACACTAAAAGATAACTAAATAAATGTAAAGAACCAAGACTTCGCAACACCTGTTCCCACATGATATATACTTGGAGTGATTTAAGTTTTCGGTGTATTTAGTATACTGAGAGTATACATTAATATATTGATTGGTAGTGAACAAGTGACATGCAGCTGAGCCTCGTGTAGTGGCTTTTTCAGTATTATTAAGCAGTGCTGTATAGCCCTTGTGGTTTAGCGCTTCTTTTTTATTATAATAATACTCAGTATTAGTAATCAGCCAACCAACCATTCTTTCATATATAAGAAGACTTACCAACACACCTCAGGTTGATTCAAGAGTAAACTTGATAAGTTCTTTAAGTCACTTATTAGTTGTGCTGTGGTGCATTATTTATACTGAGTATGGCTGGCACCAGCAGCCTGGTGTATCAGATCATCAACCAGGTCTGGTCTAGGGCCGGGTCGCTGGGGCGCTGACCCACCCTTTCCCAAGAATCGACAAGTAGAGGTAGACTGTCTCAAAGATGATGTGAACCCAGTCTTTCTGATCAGATTCTTGGTGCTTAAGACTTGCATTCAGACGTAGGGACACAAAGTCTGGGTGACGATGAAAACTGTGTAGGAATATACGAATGTTTGTTATTTAATGTATTAACTTCCTTGTTAATTGCTTGGTTAATTGATCTTAAAGCCTGTTAACTTCACGAAGGGTCACTAAGGTTATATGTCACCTTTTAACTACCAGTCAAGGATACTTTAATACCTCAGATAATGGTTAAAGCACATTTACACTGATAGATATACACCTCTCGTTGTATATATCCTGTGGCAGTATATGTGAAGGAATGGTGTTTAATAGCTTTACCCCTTGTTGAGTTATTTCTCGGTACACTAGGCAAGTAGTAGTAGTAGTAGTACTACTACTAGTGGTAGTACTAGTGGTCATATACTGTGGCAGTAGTGTCGTAGTAGCAGTAATGTTGGTAGTAGTAGTGGTAGTTGTAGTGGTGGTGATGGTGGTAGTGGTAGCGGTGATGGTGGTGGGTTAGCGACCTGGCGGACACTGACTCCTCCCTCGCCTTCGCCACTTCGCCGACCACGAA
The DNA here is from genome assembly GCF_038502225.1 of Cherax quadricarinatus. Lineage (NCBI taxonomy): Eukaryota > Metazoa > Arthropoda > Malacostraca > Decapoda > Parastacidae > Cherax > Cherax quadricarinatus. The sequence continues at coordinate 13,960,278 of NC_091356.1, read as the reverse complement.
TTGGGCGGTGACCCAAGAGTTAACGACCTCGATACCTGAAGCTTACCTCACCAGGGTTTCGCGGATCATCTCTTCTTCGACCCAGTCCCAGACCAGGCAGACACCTTGCTCAATGAGACTGTTGCTGGCACCATTGAAGACCTGAAAAATGACTGGGTTGTAAAAGGTGAAATACTCAAAACAAATAATACGTCATGTAGAGAACACAATTAGTCAAATGTTGCAAAAGCCAGAAAAAAATACGGGGTGGATTATGAGAACTTTCAAAACACGAGGAGCATCGCCAGTAAGGTGGATTATGAGAACTTTCAAAACACGAGGAGCAGCGCCAGTAAGGTAGATTATGAGAACTTTCAAAACACGAGGAGCAGCGCCAGTAAGGTAGATTATGAGAACTTTCAAAACACGAGGAGCAGCGCCAGTAAGGTGGATTATGAGAACTTTCAAAACACGAGGAGCAGCGCCAGTAAGGTGGATTATGAGAACTTTCAAAACACGAGGAGCAGCGCCAGTAATGATACTCGTACTTTCAAATCAGTGATGCTCTCACAACTCCAGTATTGCTCTGCACCATTGACGGCAGGAGAGATAATACAGATGAAGAACGTACAGTGACCATATACCGCCCACATAAACAGCTGGGAACGATTCAGAGCTCTTGGTTTGTTCTCTATTGAAATATATTTGATGTGTTTCGAGTTCCTACTCCCGCAGGCCGGCCCTGGACCCGACATGTCTGATGTTTGCCTCGTCAGCCAGGCAGTTCGTATTCAGAAGCAAACCGTGTATACAATGTCCCCCTCTGAGAAACTATTAGAATTACTTACAGTGGATCAGTTAACATTTACCTGGATATAAGTCTCGATTTACATCAATGAATCAGTCAGTCAGTTCAGTGGCTCGGCCAGTCAGTTTAATAAACAAGTCAACCAGTCACTATTTTGTAGAGATCAAGCTGAGTTATCACCATTTTGTATAGCTTGTGGGTAAAAAAATAGTTATTGTTATATTATCGTACGTATTGTGTAAAATTATTCATTGTTAGAGTAAAGAAAGTGTAAAGTGAAGACTAGACACTTAGTCTTGACATAATAAAAGAGTTGCTGCCAGAATACAACAAATAAATGAGGAAGGAAAAGAAATCTTACATACACAAATAATGTAAGAAGACTAAAGAAAGCTTATTAGATGTGTTATGTGTTAGTGGTGCTGGGGATTATCTTGCCCACGGTCCAGTCTCACCCTAGGTCTCGTAGGCTGGATAAGAAATATTCTAGGATTAACAACTATTAAGAAGCACATACAAGACTATGGTATGTATATACTCTAAGTGTTTGTATATTGAATGTAAGTAGAAGTGTATAAGTTTTACCTGTCATCTTGCGTGTTCTTCAGACACAGTCCTGCCAGGTGTGCATTGATACTGGTGATCCCAGGAATTAGGAGCTGTCCTCCCCGTCCTCGGATTAAACTTGATTGTCTCATATTCCCCTAGCACTGTGTGATCACTACTGGTTGACGTCCTAGTCAGATAGACTGTCCTCTCCTGATCTACGTCTGTCAGATAGGGCGTAATATAGAAAGGAAGGATTGCGGTAATTGATATTTGATCTTATAGACTTGTTATGTCAGGTGGTATGGGTTACCAAGATGATAATCGCCCCCGCGTCCCGGTCTCGCATGAGATATCACACTGTTTCCTAAACTGGTAATGAAATTGTTACGGGGTTCTTACAAGTGATGGTAGGAAGGAAACAATTGTAACTGTTATACAGGCCTTGTACTGGTAATAGTAGCAGAGCTTAGCCTGTCCACGTCTGCTAGGTCTGGTCCAGGGGGAGACGCCTGTCGCCTATGTGCCTGATTTAAACACGTGTCACGTGACTTAAGCTTTGCCAGGGAGCCTACTTATAAATTATGCTAGGGTATATATATATATATATATATATATATATATATATATATATATATATATATATATATATATATATATATATATATATATATATGGGATCCACCTCTGGTACAAATTGTGGGATCCATGGCCTCGGAGAAGTGAACACAAAAACACTTCCCTTACCACCCCATATTTTCATTCTTTATTACCAGTAGGTATATTGTATTACATAATATGGTACAAAAGATTTAAAGAGATACGATACATTGTTGGTATAAAGATGGGATATATAGTACATGAGGTGTGAGAGATACATGTCTATTGTTACGTGTTTGTCACTGATTATAATGTGAAAATCTCATCCATATCCTGACAGCTGGGGCGCTTACCCAAAACACAGCAGGCATTACTCCTCTGAACAGCAGCGCTGAGTCGCTGGAACAGAAAACTAGCTGCTCTGGGATCTCTAGTTACCCTGATGAGTCTTTTGCCTAGCTCCTTAAGGAACTTAGATGCACTCTTTCTCCATGAGCCAAGGGTCTCTGAACCTATGGGAACAAACATATAATGATGGGCAAGTTCTCCGTATTTTCTAGACTTTTGGAACTCCCTGAAGCTGGCGGCTGCCCCTCCTTCCTCCCTGGTGTATTGGAGATAGGTATCAGCCAAGGTACATGCACATGTATAGTCCCACACCACCTGCTTACCGTCTGTCCAGGCTTGAAGGGTGATACCATCTGGACGCTTTTGGTTGCTATCAGATCTGCATAGTTGGGGTAGCTCTCTTATTGCTGGGCATCCGGCTGTTGTGAGGCTCCTCTTGATAATGTTATTAACCTCCTAGTGTCTTTCAATCTTTCCCTTGGATTTACGGCACACAAGACCATGGTACCCGAATCGGTCTGCTGCTTCTCTGTCACAAATTCACCTGTGTTCGGCGAGAATAGGGGCGGCAAGACTGAGGGTAACGCAAATGCGGATGGTCTGTGGGTCGAGGCATGTGCCAAGGCTGGAGTTGGGAACAGCCAACATACATACATATATATATATATATATATATATATATATATATATATATATATATATATATATATATATATATTCTGTTGGTGTGTCGAATAGTTAAAACTTGCTCTTTTGGCTTAAATAGCAACGCTCTTCTTACAGAATAAGACAAGCGAAAATTTGTGTATTCAATATATATATATATATATATATATATATATATATATATACATGTATATATATATATATATATATATATATATATATATATATATATATATATATATATATATATAAACCCAAGTATTAAATTATTGATAAAATGTTACAAGAATAAGAACCATTAAAAACAGTTAAGTCAGGTGTGATGTAAATGGTGTAGAAAATCAACAAGTTGGAGACCGAGATACCTGTGCAATATTTGCGAATCTTTATTAAAGAAACATTTCTCCAGCCAGTGACTTCTTCAGTCCAGTACAAAGAATGACGGTGTAAGATAGGAGTTTGAGGTAATCAGTCCCTCAGGCTAAAGATGGACTGAACACATCAACTCCAGTCTGAGTGACTGATTACCTCAAGCTCCTCCTCATCTTCCACCATTCTTCTTTATTGGACTGAAGAAGCCACTGGCTGGAGAAACGTTTCCTCAGTAAAGATTCCCAAATGTTACACAAGTGTCTCGTTCTTCATCATGTCAAGTGTATACCAAGAGTAAACGTTTGTGAGATTGACCTGTCATCTTACATATTCCTGAGACAGCGAAGACCAGCGATCCTGTCAGGATGAGACGTGTTTAGCAGGGTAGCACCTCTCTGGGTGGTGACACGAGGGTACTACCTCTCTGGGTGGTGACACGAGGGTAGCACCTCTCTGGGTGGTGACACGAGGCTAGCACCTCTCTGGGTGGTGACACGAGGCTAGCACCTCTCTGGGTGGTGACACGAGGGTAGCACCTCTCTGGGTGGTGACACGAGGGTAGCACCTCTCTGGGTGGTGACACGAGGGTAACACCTCTCTGGGTGGTGACACGAGGGTAGCACCTCTCTGGGTGGTGACACAAGGGTACTACCTCTCTGGGTGGTGACAGGAGGGTAGCACCTCTCTGGGTGGTGACACGAGGGTAGCACCTCTCTGGGTGGTGACACGAGGGTAGCACCTCTCTGGGTGGTGACACGAGGGTACTACCTCTCTGGGTGGTGACACAAGGGTAGCACCTCTCTGGGTGGTGACACGAGGGTACTACCTCTCTGGGTGGTGACACGAGGCTAGCACCTCTCTGGGTGGTGACACGAGGGTAGCACCTCTCTGGGTGGTGACACAAGGGTACTACCTCTCTGGGTGGTGACACGAGGGTAGCACCTCTCTGGGTGGTGACACGAGGGTAGCATCTCTCTGGGTGGTGACACGAGGCTAGCACCTCTCTGGGTGGTGATACGAGGGTACTACCTCTCTGGGTGGTGACACGAGGGTAGCACCTCTCTGGGTGGTGACACGAGGGTACTACCTCTCTGGGTGGTGACACGAGGGTAGCACCTCTCTGGGTGGTGACACGAGGGTAGCACCTCTCTGGGTGGTGACACGAGGGTAGCACCTCTCTGGGTGGTGACACGAGGGTACTACCTCTCTGGGTGGTGACACGAGGGTAGCACCTCTCTGGGTGGTGACACGAGGGTACTACCTCTCTGGGTGGTGACACGAGGGTAGCATCTCTCTGGGTGGTGACACGAGGGTAGCACCTCTCTGGGTGGTGACACGAGGGTAACACCTCTCTGGGTGGTGACACGAGGGTAGCACCTCTCTGGGTGGTGACACGAGGGTACTACCTCTCTGGGTGGTGACAGGAGGGTAGCACCTCTCTGGGTGGTGACACGAGGGTAGCACCTCTCTGGGTGGTGACACGAGGGTAGCACCTCTCTGGGTGGTGACACGAGGGTACTACCTCTCTGGGTGGTGACACAAGGGTAGCACCTCTCTGGGTTGTGACACGAGGGTACTACCTCTCTGGGTGGTGACACGAGGCTAGCACCTCTCTGGGTGGTGACACGAGGGTAGCACCTCTCTGGGTGGTGACACGAGGGTACTACCTCTCTGGGTGGTGACACGAGGGTAGCACCTCTCTGGGTGGTGACACGAGGGTAGCATCTCTCTGGGTGGTGACACGAGGGTAGCACCTCTCTGGGTGGTGACACGAGGGTACTACCTCTCTGGGTGGTGACACGAGGGTAGCATCTCTCTGGGTGGTGACACGAGGGTACTACCTCTCTGGGTGGTGACACGAGGGTAGCACCTCTCTGAGTGGTGACACGAGGGTACTACCTCTCTGGGTGGTGACACGAGGCTAGCACCTCTCTGGGTGGTGACACGAGGGTAGCACCTCTCTGGGTGGTGACACGAGGGTACTACCTCTCTGGGTGGTGACACGAGGGTAGCACCTCTCTGGGTGGTGACACGAGGGTAGCACCTCTCTGGGTGGTGACACGAGGGTACTACCTCTCTGGGTGGTGACACGAGGGTAGCACCTCTCTGGGTGGTGACACGAGGGTACTACCTCTCTGGGTGGTGACACGAGGGTAGCACCTCTCTGGGTGGTGATACGAGGGTAGCACCTCTCTGGGTGGTAACACGAGGGTAGCACCTCTCTGGGTGGTGACACGAGGGTAGCACCTCTCTGGGTGGTGACACGAGGGTAGCACCTCTCTGGGTGGTGACACGAGGGTAGCACCTCTCTGGGTGGTGACACGAGGGTACTACCTCTCTGGGTGGTGACACGAGGGTAGCACCTCTCTGGGTGGTGACACGAGGGTAGCACCTCTCTGGGTGGTGACACGAGGGTAGCACCTCTCTGGGTGGTGACACGAGGGTAGCACCTCTCTGGGTGGTGACACGAGGGTACTACCTCTCTGGGTGGTGACACAAGGGTAGCACCTCTCTGGGTGGTGACACGAGGGTACTACCTCTCTGGGTGGTGACACGAGGCTAGCACCTCTCTGGGTGGTGACACGAGGGTAGCACCTCTCTGGGTGGTGACACGAGGGTAGCACCTCTCTGGGTGGTGACACGAGGGTAGCACCTCTCTGGGTGGTGACACGAGGGTAGCACCTCTCTGGGTAGTGACACGAGGGTAGCACCTCTCTGGGTGGTGACACGAGGGTAGCACCTCTCTGGGTGGTGACACGAGGGTAGCACCTCTCTGGGTGGTGACACGAGGGTAGCACCTCTCTGGGTGGTGACACGAGGGTAGCACCTCTCTGGGTGGTGACACGAGGGTAGCACCTCTCTGGGTGGTGACTCGAGGGTAGCACCTCTCTGGGTAGTGACACGAGGGTAGCACCTCTCTGGGTGGTGACACGAGGGTAGCACCTCTCTGGGTGGTGACACGAGGGTAGCACCTCTCTGGGTAGTGACACGAGGGTAGCACCTCTCTGGGTAGCTTTACTGACAAGCTATTTACATGTTAAGGATTCCTAACTTTATTGGCAAGCTAAGAGCTGTTACCTACATCAGCTCATTTGAAAGCATTTTTATTGTTATGAGACATACAAGTAGGGAACAGGATGAAGTTGGAGCTATCTGTGGGCCAGCATTTTCATTTGATCAGCTGATTTTATCTCGTTGACATCATTATGCTGTACGAATGTGTTCCATACACGAGTCATGCTGGGTATATATGATCTCAGATGGAGTGATGTTCTGGAGAAGGGTACAGCCAAAGTGAAGTTGCTGCTTTCTGCCCGTCTTGTGGAATAAAAGCTTGTTTCACGCTGTCCTCGAAGTGGATCCAAGTGTGGTACTTTGACAATATTGGCCTTGTACATAACAGTAAGGCCACCCACATCCCTCCTGTGTTAAAGGCTCTGCTGAAATGCCAGATCTATCCAGGATGGGTCCAGGCGAGAGATGAGACGTCTTGCTCTGTTCTCTACTCTGTCAAGCAGTCGCAGATGAGGGGGGGGGGGCAGGCAAACCAAGAAAGTGGAGCATACTCAAGGTGTGAGCGTACTTGTGCCTCGTACAGAATCTTGCAACCCCTACTGTCAAGGAGATGCAAGATACGGCGAAGTGCTGTAAGCTTCCTGGCTGCCTTGTTTGCAAGGTTTACAACATGGTTCTTCATGGTTAGTTTGGAGTCAAATTTCACCCCAAGGATATCAACTTCTTCTCCAGGTGCCAACACCCTCCCATTCATCCTTACTACTGCACCAGCATTACCATCATGGTGCCTAGAGACCATCATCATTTGCGTTTTCTCAGGTGCAAATGTTACTTGCCATCTATTTCCCCAAGCTGATATAGCTCTTGGCTGGTGATTGATGTAGCTTAGTGCAGCTGGCATTTCTTCTCTTGGATAAGTGAATGTCAGTGTACAGTCGTCTGCATATGCATGTGATTCTGGGATGAGATGGAAGAAGGTCGTTGAAGTAGACATTCCATAACAATGGTCCCAGCACGCTTCCTTGTGGAACACTTGCCCCAATAGGATGTCTTGCTGATTCCGTTCCATTGAGAACTACACTTAGAGGTCTACCATGAAGGTAATCACTGAGGAGACGTAGTATAGAGCCTGCAATTCCCAGTGCTTGAAGTTTTGCTAAGAGGCCCTGGTGCCACACCCGGTCGAAAGCGCCAGCAATGTCCAGTGCTACCACACAGCTGACTTTGGATTCATCCAGTGACTGGTGCCACTTAGTGGAGAGGTTTAACAACAGATCAGCAGCAGAGTAACCTTTCCTGAAGCCATATTGACGATCACAAAGTGAGTGGTAGTCAAAAAACTCTGTCATTTGTCTTGAGATTATTGTCTCAAGGATCTTACCAGTGATTGACAGGAGTGACACTGGTCTGTAGTTGCTGATTTCTGCTCTGCTCTTCTTTTTGTGAACAGGGACTACATTTGCCTCTTTCCATAGAGAGGGCCATTTACACTGTACAAGGCAGTGCTGAAAGATGCGAGTCAGAGGTGCTGCTAGCTGGTCTGCACATCTTCGCAGCAATCTTGGGCTCAACTTGTCTGGGCCCACAGCCTTTTCTTGGTCAAGCGATTTAAGAAGGAAATGCACCTCCTCCTGCCTTATTGTCACCACTGACAGTTTTGACACAGTTCTTGCAGCTAGCCAAGGAGGGTCCCTTGCTGGATCAGGAACTTGCATTTTGGTAGCAAAGTGTTCAGCGAAGAGGTCCGCCTTCTCTTGACTACTAGTAGAGGTGGTCCCATCCTGTCGATTTAGAGGTGGAATGAGTTCATCAGGCAGATAACCTTGTCCGTCCTTGACCAGGGACCACCAGGTTTTGTAGCCTACCTTTCCTGATGCTAGCTTTCTTTTAGTGCCCACCTCCCATTTAGCAATGGCCCACTTTTGAACATCACCCATATGCCTACAGGCTTGCCTGTGCAAGTTCCTGTTATAGGTGGTAGGATGTCTCTTATACCTTCGCCATGCTTTGTACTTAGCAGTAGCAGCCTCTCTACAACGAAAGCCAAACCAAGGCTGATCTGTAGGCTTCGTCACATATTGCCGGTGAGGAATGTGTTCTTGTTGTAGATTAAGGATGTGTCCAGTGAAGGCTTTCACTTGGTTGTCAACATCCCCTTGGAGAAGAGCATTCCAATCGGTGGTGGCGAGCTCAGAGCAAAGGGCTGGCCAATTACCTCTTTCCTATAGCCAGGTTGTGCGTGTGGACACCTCACCTCGTTCTGTTGGGATCTTAAGTGTCGTAAAAACAGCCTTGTGGTCAGACGATCCAACGTAGCCGAGGGGTTGACAAGTGACTATGCCTTCTGCCAGATCACTCACTACTGGGTCAAGGGAGGAGCCAGAGATGTGAGTAGGGAAATCAACAAAGTTTCTCATGTCAAATACTGCAAGAAGGTCATCAAAGTCCCTCTGTATAAGGTGTTGGTTGAGGTCACCAACAATTATGATATGTTGACAGTTGTGTTGTAGCAGAAGGGAGTCAATATTTTCCATTAGGAAGTTGATGGGGTTTGCATGTTGCCACTGAGGTCTGTACATTGCACATGCTAGTACAGAGGTACTAGTGTTTATGCAGAGCTTGAAGAACATCATTTCAAGATGAGTAGGGGTGGCAACATCAATGTGCTGGGCATGAACACTTTTAGAGAAGCACACAGCAACACCTCCTCCTTGCCCTTGCCTGTCTCTTCTCATCCATGAGGTGTAGCCAGCAATTCTTGCAAAATTTTCTGGAGTCCTGTCATTTCTCTCTCTCTCTCTCTCTCTCTCTCTCTCTCTCTCTCTCTCTCTCTCTCTCTCTCTCTCTCTCTCTCTCTCTCTCTCTCTCTCTCTCTCTCTCTCTCTCTCTCTCACCCTCCCTCCCTCCCTTACAGGCTGTTTACCCTATCTTTCACTATACACTCCACACCAGTGTTGTCATGCTTGACGATATCCTCACCGTCTTACTAAAGTCTCCCACATCAGGCAGACACGTATCATTTTTGTGTGATTCAGTATAACAGAGAAAAATAGGTAGGTTATGTTGCCACTGTGTAACTATCATATAAAGTATGGTAGCACCACACTCCACATATATTCACTTATCAAAACTTTAAGAATAATCAACAGATAATCATTTCGTTTTACCTGTAGTTATCTATAAGTATCTTTAGTTACCTGTAGCTACATCTATATACCTGAAGCTACCTCTAGTTACCTGTAGCTACCTCTGGTTACCTGTAGCTACCTCTAGTTACCTGTAGCTATCTATAGTTACCTGTAGCTATCTATAGTTACCTGTAGTTACCTATAGCTACCTTTAGTTACCTGTAGCTATCTCTAGTTACCTGTAGTTACCTATAGATACCTATAGCTACCTTTAATTACCTGTAGCTATCTCTAGTTACCTGTAGTTACCTTTAGCTATCTGTAGTTACATGTAGCTACCTACAAATAGCTACAAGCAATGCTTGTTGTAATATTGAGCGTTCCTTCAAGGTAGGTGCATTGTTGCAGAAGAGGGGCTCTAGATCCAAGGAATTTTATTTATCTCCTGTCGTTAAATTGAACCTAATTGCCTCCCACTCTTCCAGGCACTCCCTCACCAAGAATAATAATGATAGTAATAACAGTAATAATAATTGTAATAATAACAGTAATAGTAATAACAGTAACAATAACTAATAATAATAATAACTGTAATACTACTACTACTACTACTACTACTACTACTACTACTAATAATAATAATAATAATAATAATAATAATGATAACTGTGATAACTGTACTACTACTACTACTACTACTAATAATAATAATAATAATAATAATAATCGTATAAAGTTCAGGGAGTGTGATATACGCACACCTGGTCATGCTCAGTACACAGGTGGTTGAACGGCTCTAAATTTGCGAGGTAGTGTGCTGGAGATGGATGCACACTACAAGGTCGCGTGGGGAACACTTGCAGTCACTAGCGTTACACTTCGAGGGATTTCAAGCCATTTAAGTTCTGGAATGAATTTATTTGAGCAAAGCACCTGTATAAACTCAATCGAACACCTAGATTATTGGGATTGCTCCTTCGATATGTATTCCTTGGAGCGAATACGAGAGGGATTCCTTGGCTTGGTTGACAACACACTTAGCTCACATACTGAGTGTCCGTGGTTCGATTCCCGGCATAGGTGGAAACGTTGGGCATGTTTCTTTATACCTGCTCTCCCTGTTCACTTAGCAGTCAGTAGGTACCTGGGTGATAATAGACTGTTGTGGGTCACATCCTGGGGGTGGTAATATACCCTAGATAGAGCTGAGCTTTGAAATAAACTGAGGTAAGATAACTCTTAACCAGTAAAATTCATTAGTGTAAAAAAAAAAAGATTCTTCTTTATTTACAAGTGTTTATAATTGACAAGTATTCCCAATAATTAGGTTCTGAAATGAATTTACGCGGATAAAAACCCTTCACTGCTTGTATAAATTGAGTTTGTAGATGAATGGTTCAGAGAACCGACATGTTGGTAAATTAGACACATGTGCAACTCTTGGGTATCTTTATTGAGGAAACGTTTCGCCACACAGTGGCTTCATCAGTCCATACAAGATTCTCCTTTGTATAGACTGATGAAGCCACTGTGTGGCGAAACGTTTCCTCAATAAAGATACCCAAGAGTTGCACATGTCTAATTTATCATAAATTGAGTTAAGCACGTAAATTATTGGGAACATTTGAAGTCTTTCTTACTGTATTGCTTGGAACGTAGGCTACAAATATACATTATAATTTACTCCTGGAAAATTAGTGAAGGATTAGTCCCAAATCGTAACATCAAAATAACTCTCTGTGAAAATAAGGACTTGACAGACCGTGCAAAATACTCCCAGTGAAAAGACAAGAGTACCATGACTCACGAAATCATAATGATAAGATTGCAAACAAACCATACCATGGGCGGGGATTGAACCCGCGGTTCAAGCCCCGGAGTTTTATGACTAACAGCGGGTTCAAGCCCCGGAGTTTTATGACTAACAGCGGGTTCAAGCCCCACCCGTGGTATGCTTTTTAAGGATACCATGAGTATAATAAGAGATAAATCATTAAGTATAAAGGGACCAAGACTCTTCACCGCATTCCGTTTATACGAAGGGGAAGTTACCAACACATCCGTATCGGCCTTCAGGAGGAAACTTGATGAATATAAGAACATAAGAAAAAGGAGCACTACAATAGGCCTACTGGCCTATGCGAAGCAAGTCCAACTCACACCCACCCACACCCACTCATGTATTTATCTAACCTGTTTTTTCAAACTACACAATGTTTTAGCTTCAGTAACGGTACTCGGGAGTTTGTTGCACTCATCCACAACTCTGTTACAAAACCAGTGTTTTATATCTTTTCTGAATCAAAATTTTTCCAACTTAAAACCATTGCTGCGAGTCCTGTCTTAGATATTTTTAGAACGTTATTTACATTCCCTTTATTTATTCCTGTTTTCCATTTATACACCTCAATCATATCCTCCCTAATTCTACGCCTTTCTAGAGAGTGCAGATTCAAGGCCCTCAGTCTATCCTCGTAGGAAAGATTTCTGATACATGGGATCATCTTGGTCATCCTCCTGTGTTCGTTTTCAAGCGCATTTATATCCGTTCTGTAATATGGCAACCAGAACTGTGCAGCATAATCTAAATGAGGCCTAACTAACGATATATAGACTACTGTTAGTTATACTTCTTGATATGAAGCCAAGAATTCTATTCGCTTTAATTCGAATACTTACGCACTGTTGTCTGGTATTTAGATAGCTGCTAACCATAACTCCCAAATCTTTTTCACGGTCAGATATATTAAGATCGACATTATATAATTTATTAGTACCATGGTTATTTACCTTTCCAATGCTTAGAACTTTGCATTTTTCTATGTTAAACTGCATCTGCCACTTTATCGACCGCTGCTCCAGTCTATTCAGATCTTCCTGGAGCACTCTAACGTCCTCGCCAAAATGAATTCGACGGCCTGTTTTGGCGTCATCGACAAACTTGCTTATGTCGCTATTTATACCCTCATCTATATCGTTTATGTAAATTGTGAACAACAAGGAGCCGAACACTGACTCCTGTGGAACACCGCTTGTGATGCCTCCCCACTCTGATTTCGTCCCGTTTATTTAAACACTTTGTTGCTTGTCAGCCATGCCTCTATCCAGGAAAAATTTTCTCTTCCTATTCCGTGTGCCTCGACTTTCCTCAATAGTCTCCGATGTGGAACTCTGTCAAAAGCCTTACTGAAGTCCATTTACGCAATATCATATTCATTACCATGAACTACTTCCTCAAATACCTTAGTGAAAAAAGTTAGTGAGTTCGTAAGGCAGGAACGCCTTTTTGCAAAACAGTGCTGAGATTCATTAATCAATTAATGTCTTTCAAGATGGCTGCGAATAGCCTCGGCAATTATACATTCCATCAGTTTTTCCCACTATGAAGGTTAGGCTTATTGTTCTGTAGTTTGAAGCTAAGGACCTGCCACCTGATTTGAAGATAGGTATCACGTTTGCCATTTTCCACTTATCTGGTACTATGCCAGTTCGTAGAAGTAAGTTGAAAATACTAGCCAAAGGTTCACTACGTTGTACCTTACATTCCTTTAAAACCCTTGCGAACAGTTCACCAAGCCCCGGGGATTTGTTAGGTTTTAATTTATCTATTTGTCTGAGAACCGTGTCACTAGTGACTTGGCTCATGCGTAACTTATCATCGTTCAGTTCAACATAGTTTATTATTTCAAGAATTTCATTATTATCTTCCTGTGTAAAAACTAAGGAAATAAGTGTTAAAAATTCTACACGTTTCCTTATCACTGTCAGTGCGCTAACCTGAGTGATTTGAGTGGGCCTATCGTTTCCCTAATCTTACTTCTGTATTCCTGAAAGAAACCCTTATTTCTCTCTTTAATTGAAAATATTGATTTCTTAAGTGCCCCTCTCTTCTTCTGAATCTCTTTTGACCAATGAGGTGTTTTAATCTATCCATTTTGGATCAGTTTTGCTTGATCTAATTTCTTTATTTGGAACATAAGTTGTCTGTGCAGCTAGAACTATGCTCTGAAAATCGTCATATTAGCATCCATCACCACCTATCTGATCCATAGTCAGGTCATTCCAGTTCAACCCACCCAGGTAATTTTGCAAACTGTAAAATCGACCATGCAGAAATCAGGGACAGAGACTTGATTGCAGCTGTTAGGGTAATTCCATGATATATTGAAACCGAGTGATTTGTGATCGCTTTCCCTAAGCTCATCATGAACCTCAAGATTATTAATTAGTGATTCCTTGTTGGCAAGAACCAAGTCAAGTAGGTTATTTCCTCAAGTTGGTTCGGTCACAGACTGTTTTGAAAAACAATCCTGAATCGTATCAAGTAAATCGCTAGACTCCAGATTTCCTGTCACATTGGTCCAATCAATTTGTCTAAAGTTAAAATATCCCATTAACAAAAGATTTCCATATGTAGATGCCTTATGAATTTCGTCCCATAGAAGCCTACTACACTCCCTATCAAGGTTTGGGGCCTATCAGTCACACCCAAAATTTATTTTTCACGACCCTCAAGAAAGTGTACCAAGTAGATTCTGTGTCCGACGCTTTTAATTTCATATCTTGCCTAACGCAACAATTCAAATTATCCCTAATATCCGTCGCCACTCCACCACCCTTCCTATTGACCCTATAAGTGTAGAATAGTTTGTATCCTTGTATGTGGCATTCAGAAGGCATTTCTCTATGTTTCAGGTTGAACCAGGTCTCTGTTACAGCAATAATATATATGCTATCTGCACATGCGATTAATCTTAGCTCATCTATCCTTCTATTGGTATAGTAAACATTTAGGGAGTTATTCACACGCTACCCTTTACTGTCTCTGTTGGCCAGTTGATCTGCCTTTACTAGTTTGTTGATAATCAGTTGTTGATCGTGAAACTAGAGAAGCACTGCTGCTGGGACGAGACTCAAGAATCCTTGTATTAATGTTGGTAGAATTAGCTACAATATGTTAGATAAAAGGACAAGTGCAACTGATGTAATATTTTATTGTGGCAACGTTTCGCCGTTGACAAAGTTGCACTTGTGTCCTTTCATCAAGAATTCCTGTTGGGAAGCGAAGCCAACAATACCTCTGCTTCTCTGAGTGCACGTGCACGTTAAGAAACAAGGTTACCTTTAAACTGTTTCTTGAGTCACCGTCGTGCGACTCACTCCCAGACTGACCTATTACCCTCAGTAATAAGTTGAGCCAGGGAGGAGGACGCCATCTCACCTCACTACACATTACTGGTGACTTGACTCACTTCCACTTAACTAAGTATACAACACTACTTAGAACAACACATTATTGCAACAATGTACTTGGTTAAAGAGAAAAGGATCTGATACTTAGATATCTGGAGAAGATACAAGAACATATTAAGATAGGGGAATACAATCATATTAAGATAGGGCAATACAATCATATAGATACACAAATAACCCGCACATAGGAGAGGGAACCGAAACGTAGTCGTAAGCTTTCCCCTTTCTTATGCGCGGCTTATTTACAATCATATGGAGATAGGGGAATACAGTCAACTGAACCCAAATGAATATTCACTGCGGCCATCCAAGGCTCATTACCAAGTCTTCTTATAGCTACTCCCTGAGCTTTTGAAGGCCTCCCCCCATCCCCATAACGTCTAGTTAGAGGTCACCTCCCGTGGGAAAATTCACCACGTGGTCTCCATAGAGGCTCGAGTCCCTTGACAAAACTACGGTGTGAAGGTATCGGGGAATTAACACTAGATACCACGCTCATCAACACAGAAACCCGAGACTGTCTCAAGGTATCACAAGACCAGACCTGGGTGATGCCTTTACCTTTGATATACCTTTGGTGAGTTTCCAGAGTGTAATAATGTTGGTAGAATTACCGATAATATGTAAAGTAAAAGGACATAAGTGCAACTAATGTGACATTTTATTGTGGCAACGTTTCGCTCTCCTGGAGAGTGAAACGTTGCCACAATAAAATGTCACATTAGTTGCACTTGTGTCCTTTTACTTTACAGTTTCCAGAGTCTTACTACTATTGGAGCCCGGCCATGGGCCAAGCTTGTCTGGTGCTAGCCTGGTCAGCCAGCTTGTTGCTGCTAGAGGCCCACTGCCCCACATATCAATCACAACCTGGTTGATCTGGCGCCTGTTAAAGATACTTGTGCAGTTTTATCTTGAATACTTCTACACTTGTTCCAGCAGTGTTTCTGATATCTTCTGGTAAAATGTTGAATAATCGGGGACCACGAATGTTGATACAGTGTTCCCTTATTGTGCCCACCGCATCCTTGCTTTTCACTGGGATTATTTTACACTTCCTCCCATATCTCTCACTCCAGTATGTTGTTACGGCAGTGTACAGATTTGGGACCAGGTCTTCGAGTACTTTCCAGGTATATATATGATGGCCTATCGGTGCTCTGTTGGGGATTTTCCTAATACTCGAGGGGAGGGTGTTGAAAAATCTGTTGGGGAGTGTGTAAATTTCTGTATGTCTCTGGCACGTCATACTGTACTTGGATACATACTGTCTCACGTCAAACACCTGAGTTATACACAGGTGTGTGATGGGCACATTTGCATGTGTATCCCCTGGATTATACCTATCACTTTTGCTTACGATGCTGCGGTCTTGCTCGTGGTGTACACAGCAACACACAGTGTGTGCAGGTGTACACAGCAGCACACAGTGTGTGCAGGTGTACACAGCAGCACACATTGTGTGCAGGTGTACGTCAAAAACTTGACGTAGAACAGTGAGAATGTGTTGTGTAAATCATTCTTCCTCTTATTATTGTATTGTTGGTTAACTAGACGTAACTAACAGGTTAATACAGGTTAACTTAACCTAACATGGAATAACAAATATTTAATTTCCGTTACATGTAAGATAGCGCAGAAAAGTCTTGACTCTGCCTTCATACGTATTACCAGTATCGTCATGACTCACGAAATCGTAATGTCGCGATTGCAAACAAACCACGGTCCGGGTGGGGATTGAACTCGCGGCAAGTGAGTCAAAACTCCAGGCCAGCGCGTTAGCCACTGGGCCAGTTTTGCTACAATAAGATTCATCCAACTAGGTATATTTATACACCATACGGAGGTTAGCATGGGTCTCACTGTGACTCATGCTAACCTCCTTTGCCACTGGGCCAGCTGGCCCAGTGGCTTACGCACTGGCCTGGAGTTTTACGTCACCGCGAGTTCAACCCCCACCCGTACCATGGTTTATTCTGCTGTAGTACTTTTCTTATCAATTAGGAAATATTTGGGAAAGCATTGGTTTGGAAATAGAGTTGTGGGTGAGTGTAATAAACTGCTAAGTAGTGTCGTTAAAGAGAGTACTTTTAGCAGCTTTAAAAATAGGTTTGATAGGTACATAAGGAAGGAAGGAGAGTGTGAGGAAGGTTTTGAGCAGCTAGCCGACGTGTGTACTGTTGGAGTGTGATCAAGGTAACACATATGACAGGATTCAGGGAAGCCAGGTACTGGAGTCTTGGAGGAGAGAAGGGAATATTGCAGTTCGGAGGGTCAGTTCACTTGTGATGCGTGTGCACTTATGTCAGGACAGCTATTGAATGAATGATTGTGAATTATTGATTCTTTTTCTGGGTCACCTAACCTTGATAAGAGATGACTGGTGTGGTAAATAAAAAACCTATCAGTGGGAATGGTTGGGTGTGAGGACGTGGCTGGTGTAGGACAGTGAACCTTCTGTGGTAATGCTGCTATTTTATGTCCGTATTCATAAATAACCATGACTTTAGAGAGGAAATTTTAAACTTCGTTTCTCTCTCTCTTAGACCATTGCCAGTCCATAATTATGACTCATTCTTTTTATACGATATATGTTCTTCTGCCTAGTATGGGCCAGTAGGCCTGCTGCAGTGTTCCTCCTTTCTTATGTTTTTCTGTTCTGTTCACACAGATCTGCTTCTTCCTACAACTTAGATATTTACTTTATCGCGTTTGTATAAATTATATTTTGACATCCAAACATTACCGTGTAAGAAATCTCTAAATAAACATTCAAACGTAACATTCGTGTTTGCGGGGAAACATTTATATAAGAATCTCTTAATTTTTCTATTTTGGTTTTTAAGCTTTGTTAATTGGCAGATAATAAGGAAATTAGTCTGGGTTGTTTCGAAGTGGTAACTTTGTTGGCCAATATTAGGCGATATCTTCATAAAAATTCCATTTCTCCTTATGAACGTGATAGACCATGCTAAGAAATTGTAAATCCCAAGTAATAGTTACTCCAGCAGAGCTGGAGTTACAACATTATTATAACTCCAGCAGAGCTGGAGTTGTAATAATGTTGGTAGAATTACCGACAATATGTAAAGTAAAAGGACACAAGTGCAACTAATGTGACATTTTATTGTGGCAACGTTTCGCTCTCCAGGAGCTTTGTCAAGCCGATACAAACAGTATATGGACACAGAGGGTATATAAAGGCTCAGAGTGAGGTGCAATACTAGTGAGGTACCATTTCGATGTTCACTAGTGGTAGTAGTAGTAGTAGTAGTAGTAGTAGAGAGTGCAGATTCAAGGCCTTCAGTCTTTCCTCATAGGAAAGATTTCTGATACATGGGATCAACGTTGTTATCCTCCTCTGTACGTTTTCCAGAGCATTTATATCCATTCTGTAATACAGTGACCAAAACTTTGCAGCATAATCTAGATGAGGCCTAACCAAGGATATATAGAGTTGAACAACCTGAGGACTCCTATTATTTATGCTTCTTGACATGAAGCCAAGGATTCTGTTAGCTTTATTGCGAACACTTATGCACTGTTGTTTTGGTTTCAGATTACTGCTAACCAGAGATTCCAAATCCTTTTCGTAAACAGTAATAGTTCTCCATTTTTTTTTTAGTTTATATGTGGCATGGTTATTTTCCTGTCCAATGTTTAGAACTTTGCATTTGTCTATTTTAAACTGCATCTGCTGCTTCTCCGACCGCTGCTTCAGTCTATTTAAATCTTCCTGGAGTGCTCTGATGTTCTCGTCAGAATGAATTCGTCAGCCTATTTTGGTGTCATCGGCAAACTTACTTATATCACTATTTATTCCCTCATCTATGTCATTTATATAGATTGTGAACAACAAGGGGCCCAACACCGACCCTTGTGGAACACCGCTTGTAACGCTTCTCCACTCTGATTTCTCCCCAGTTATGGAAGCTCTCTGCTGCCTATCTGTCAACCACGCCTCTATCCAGGAAAAAATTTCTCCTATTCCGTGTGCCTTAATTTTCCTCTATAGTCTCTGATGTGGGACCCTGTCAAAAGCCTTACTGAAGTCCATATACACAATATCATATTCATTACCATGATCTACCTCCTCAAATACCTTAGTGAAAAAAATTTAATAAATTCGTAAGGCAGGAACGTCCTTTTGTAGAACCGTGTTGAGATTTGTTGATCAATTTATGCTTTTCAAGGTGGTTACGAATTACCTCTGCAATTATGGATTTCATAAATTTTCCCACTATGGAGGTTAGGTTTATTGGTCTATAGCTCGAAGCTAAGGACCTGTCACCACCTTTGAAAACAGGTATCACATTTGCCATTTTCCACTTATCTGGTACTATGCCAATTTGTAGTGATATATTGAAAAGATTAGCCAAAAGTTTGCTAAGCTCTTCTTTACATTCCTTTAGAACCCTTGCATACAGTTCATCAGGGCCTGGGGATTTGTTAAGTTTTAATTTATCTATTTGTCTAAGGATCATGTCACTTGTGACCCTAATTGTGCATAGTTTATTATCATCCTGTTCTACATAATTTATTATTTCTGGAATATTGTTATTATCATCCTGTGTAAAAACTGAAAGGAAGTAAGTGTTAAAAATTCTACACATTTCCTTATCACTGTCGGTGAGTTGACCTGAGTAACTTTTTAGTTGGCCTATCTTGTCCCTAAACTTACTTCTGTATACCTGAAAGAATCCTTTTGGGTTAGTCCTCGCTTCTCTTGCAACTTTAACCTCATAATCTCTTTTTTTGCTTTTCTTATTCCTTTTTTTTATTCTTATCTTTAACTGAATTTATTGATTTCTTAACTGCCTGTCTCCTCTTTTGAGTCACATATATATGCCTCTATTTTGACCAGTGAGATGTTTTAATCTATTGTTGATCGATTTAGGATCTTTTTTGTTTGATCTGATTTCCCTGTTAGGAACATAAGTTGTCTGAGCAGCTAGAATTATGCTCTGGAAAACGTCATATTGGCAACCATCACCACCTACCTGACATAGTCAGGTCATTCCAGTTCAGCCCACCCAGTTAATTTCTCAGTCCTGTGAAATCAGCCAAGCGGAAGTTAGGGACAGAGACTTGATTGCCATTATTAGGGTAATTCCATGATATATTAAAACTGAGTATTTGTGATCACTTTCCCCAAGCTCATTGTTAACCTCAAGATTATTAATTAGTGATTCCCTGCTGCCAAGAACCAAGTCAAGCAGGTTATTTTCTCTAGTTGGTTCTGTCGCAGACTGTTTTAGAAAACAATCCTGAATCGCATCAAGAAAGTCACTTGACTCTAAATTTCCTGTCAAAATGCTCCAGTCAGTTTGTCTTAAGTTTAAATCTCCCATTAGCACAACATTTTCGTATGTAGATGCCTTACGAATTTCGTCCCATAGAAGTTTACTGCACCCCCTATCATGGTTTGGGGGCCTGTAAATCACACCCAAGATTAGTTTTTCACGTCCCTGGAGAAGCTGTAACCAAACAGTAAGCTGCAGAGGCATTCAATGTTGCTAATTAAACACTTGCTGAATTTAGTTCTGGTGACACTGTTGAGGAGTTTAGTACTGTTTTAACTTGTGCTGATACCTACCTATCTGGAGTTGATTCCGGGGTCATCGCCCCCCGCAACCCGGCCCCAAACCGGGCCTCTCGAGTGATGACTTTATTAATATTTCGTTATGCTTAGCTGTGTCTGGTTGTAAGGTAACTTGTGTGGATAATCTTCGTCCATCCAGTGCAGTTTAAAATCTTGTGTGTGTATTCCGTGTCCGCCACTGACTTGTATTAACTTTGTTAGTCTGTTTCTGTTTATAGTTTCCATATTTCCCATTTCTTTCTTTCATTTATTTATACATACTCTTATGATGCGTGTTGTGATATAGATTATCAGTTCAGTACCCTCTGCTGAGGTTAATATTAGTGTGTTGCGTCTTGCAGGTAAGCCACCACACCTATGTAGTGTTGTAGGTAATGTTTTGCAGATAAGCCACCACACCTGTGTAGCGTTGTAGGTAATGTAGTGTTGTAGGTAAGCCACCACACCTGTGTAGTGTTGTAGGTAATGTGTTGCAGGTAAGTCACCACACATGTGTAGTGTTGTATGTTTGTTAGTGTGCTGCAGGTAAGTCATTACACCTGTGTAGTGAACATTAAAATGGTATAAAATACCGACAGGTTGTTAGGTAAGACACATATGCAACAGTTAGGTATCTTTATTTCGAAACGTTTCGCCTACACAGTAGGCTTCTTCAGTCGAGTACAGAAAAGTTGATAGAAGCAGAAGAGACTTGAAGACGATGTAATCAGTCCATCACCCTTAAAGTTTTGAGGTGGTCAGTCCCTCAGTCTGGAGAAGAGCATTGTTCCATAGTGATGGACTGATTACATCGTCTTCAAGTCTCTTCTGCTTCTATCAACTTTTCTGTACTCGACTGAAGAAGCCTACTGTGTAGGCGAAACGTTTCGAAATAAAGATACCTAACTGTTGCATATGTGGCTTACCTAACACCTGTGTAGTGTTGCAGGTAAGCCACCACACCTGTGTAGTGTTGTATTTAAGCTACCACACCTGTGTTTTATAATGATGACCTGACCTGAGCACGCTGGTTGGGACCCTCTTCCTACCCCTTGTCTTCACAGGTCAGTCAACTCATGTTTGACCTGGCCATTTGCTTATACCCTGAGTGTCAGTGTCGCAACTCTGGCTGTAACTCGTCCTGTGCATGTAAAAGTTAGTATGCTATGTTCCTCCTGCCTGCCAGCACATGTGTATGCTCCTCACCTGCTGCTCTCTCACTGTCTCCACCTCCACTACACTCGTTACAAACAGGTAACTAAATTCAACGAGAAATATATTTCTTAGTAAATTTGTTAATTTGCCAATAATTACAAAAAAAAATCGTTTGTGCTCTTCAGCGTAGTTACTGAATACACAGTGAACTCCGTGAAGTTGATCCGAGGACGATTTCAGGGATCACCGCCCCCGCGGCTCTATCACAGACCGAGCCTTCTGGTTGATGGCCTCATCAACCAGGCTGTTGGTATTAGCCGCACAGAGTCAAGTGTCAGCACCACAGCCAGGCTGATCAGCAACTGAATTGAGGAATTTATCAGGGTCTATCTTGAAGACAGCTTGAGAACTGTTAGTAATTCTCGTTATGTGTAGGGAGAGTGTCGAAGAGCCTTTGTCTCTTTACACATAGTGAATTCTCTCAGTTTACTCATGGCATCCCTGCTTTTCATGGGGGGGGGGAGGCTATTGTACACCGTCTGCTGGTCGTCTTGCTTTAGTTGGGAGTGATTTCAGTGTGCAGATTTGGGATCAATATCTTCAGAATTTACCAGTTGTAAATTTTGATGTATCTTCTCCTACAGTCCATAGAGTATAGATTGAAGGACTTCAAACATTCCCAGCAATTTAGGTGCTTAAATAAATTTATACATGCAGTAAACATTCTCTGTAGACTCTTCAGATCTGCATTGTTTTTGTCCTCCTTAAAAGGGGTTGCTAGTGTAAAGTGATTCTTTATTGCCACTTTTGTAAGGTGGAGGTTATGTCTGTGGTTTGTAATGACTAGGGGGTGACTCCTGTGTCTAGACTCCATCTCCTTACGATATTTAGGGCAGGTAATAATGGTTCCTTACAAGTCTTGATGATTATACCATCGAGTAAAGCCCCTGCTCACATCCTGCTAAATATAAAGTATAATAATAATCCTGCTGACTCCCTGCTGATGATTGGTATTGTAATGACTTGTTGTTCGCGGGAAAATATGTATAATCTGGTATTTATAATACCATGTACCTACTTACCTACGCACCAAAGGTAAATAAATCAAGCGTACCATCTTGCAAGTTGTTCTTCAACTGCTTAACTTGCAACACAATATCATTTAGTGTATGAGTTGACTAGTATTGATGCACTCCACTTACTAGCCTCTTCGTCTTCGTTGACGGTTTGGGTGTCAATGTTTCGGTGACCTGGTCCTATATGAGGCCTTCCGCTGGATGATACACTGTGCATAGCTTTGAGAGTAAATATAATTTGGCCCTGGAAGTCGAAATCGCTGAAACTGGTTGATAACAGCTAGAAAGTAGGCCAGGATCTGCTGTATGACTGGTCCCTTGTACTCACAATTAGGTGAGTACGTCTAGATGAGTGCATTGAGATTTAATACGTTTATGTTTACCTCTCTGTTGTGTACTTGTCGAGTCCGGGAGATACAACCCCTGTGTCCCGGTCTCAGACCAGACTTTCAGATTCATTGCCTCTTCGTTTATGCTAGCATCATGCAGTTATTTAGGCAGAGTACTGAATCACTTAAGTTATTAAGGGAGGAAGGGTACTAATCGCAATGTGAACGAATTTGGTTTCATTAATATAAATTATGACACACGAGAGGTAATTTGACTAGAGGCTCAGGATCACTGGAGAATCAACGTCGCTCTTTACTTTTTTTTACTGTTAGGAAAACACGTCTTTATTTACAGAATGGTATCGCACTTGTAGAGAAGAAAACAACCATGATAATGAGACTATATTTCGACTCCCAACTGGAGTCCTTATCAGCAGATTGCTGCAGTCTCTCTTTTGTTCGCCTTTTCTTGTCTTCAGCACCGTCAGGTGTTAATTACCTTTTTATTGTCACTATTTGATTTATATAATAGTTTACTTCAAAATACAAGATGAATTTAGGACTCAGGGCAACACTGGTTTACAGGAGGTCACTCTGCCTCTCACGGTTACTGGTCCATACGACATGGTCTTGGATACACTGGAAGACAAGCAAACTGCTGGTGAAGAATTCACAGACTTTGCAAGAGCCTTCGACAGTTGTGGTCATGGTGTAATTGCACAAAAGTTGCGTGTCAAATAAAATTAATGAAAAAAGTGGGCAGATGGATTTTTTATTTTAAAGCCATAAATTGAATCTTAAGGCTGTTGAGCTGCAAAATAAAATCAGAGAACAAAAATGCACAATATCGTCCCTGCCCTCCTGTCGTGTATTTACTGGCTCCCTTATCTTCGTGTGTTAGTGTGACTAGTTAATTGTCCAAGTCGGACCGAAACGTCGTCATAAGTTTCCTTCTTGTGTGTGCGAGTTATTGTGTATATAAGAGACTACAACAGTGACAAGGCTGGTTCCTCGAGATACAGTACTCGCTCCAGTTTACCTTCTCTTTTTTATATATGACAGACGGAGACATAACTCACAACACTGTATCATACTTTGCAGATGATTCTAGAATTTGTATAATAGTGTCATGCACTGAGGAGACAACAGACCTTGAAGTTGTTATATACCAAGTCCTCCAGTGCGTCATTGCTAGAATGTGATGTTTAGTGAGGACAAATTTCAATTACTCCCCTATGTAAAAAAAAATCGAAAAACTTGAAATAAAGCAGGAAACTCAATCCACTCAGTAGAGCAGAAGAGGAATAAGAGGCTTAGGAATGATAATGATAGAACTTACGTTCAAGTATCACAACAGTGTTATTATCAGCTGTTGCAGGTGTGGAGGACGTACACAGCCTCTCCTGCTGGTATAAAGTCAGTCAAGCATCATGCTCTCTGACTTAGCAGTTGGGTTTAGTCCTGACTCTTCTCTCTTCGACTCAAGACATTCCTCTCACCGTCTATTCTTCGCACTGTCCCCACTTGCCCCTCGCCCCTCGTGGGTACTTACCTGTGAGTCCGATCTGATCTCTGACTTACACCTCTCCTCTCACTGTCTTGAGGGACACCACTGGTCATGCTCTCAGACATCGACCCAGCTTCCCTCGCTATCACTCTGTTACTCCTGCCTCTCAACCCTTCACTAAAATACTTCACAGCTTGCTCTTTTACTCCTGCCTCTTACAGTCTCTTCTCTGGTGGGGTACAGTGCTGGTCAGGAAAATGCAGGAAACGCTGTAGGTTCGAACCTAAGAATTCTAGCAGAGACTGTCATGAAGGAAAATGCAATCAATTAGGCCTAACGTAGCTTTTCTGTTATGTGTAGCTGGAGGGTAAAATACCTGTAAATTGAGTAATACAGAGACTTCACAAGACAAAGGCGAGTTGTTTTTTTTCAAGTCATAATTGAAACCTCACTTTTGACTGAAATGGTGGGCGGGTTGGTGTGTACTCACCTATATGTAGTCGCATGGGTCGATCCACAGTTCCTGGCCCCGCCTCTTCGCTAGTCAGTGCTAGGTATCCAGGTAGGTATCCAGGTCCACTCTCCCTGCTCCAAGAACTTTATCGTACCTCTTCTTAAAAGCTGTATATGGATTCTGTGTGTATGTACTCAGTACTTACCTAGTTGTGGTTGTAGGGTTGAGTTACAACTCCTGGCCCCGCCTGTGTGTGCGTGCGTACGTTTTTGATGGTTCTGAGAATCATGCCCCCCCTCCTTCCCTGATGCATGTTTACAAGGTTTGAGTTTCACCTTGATTTTGGGTCTTCTGTATATACCATACCTACTTCTAAACCTGTGAATGGAATTTGCTGTCTCTTCCACCTCATTCCACTTGCCTATCATTCTGAGAATGAAAGAATACTTCCCAACATTCTTATACCTAATGTATGATGAGTATAGGGAAAAACTGTCGAAACCCATCGGAGATATATTGGTATATGAAAGGTTAGCAGTCAGGGGCTCGATCGTACTTACCCCTGAAGCTGCGTATGGTGGTTTTCTTTAATCCTGGATATCAGCTTCAGGTAATCCACCACTTCATCTACTCAGACAGAGGTCGGCCAACTTTTTTGGGTATTACCCCAAAATAAATTTGTGTTGCTTTAAATTCCACACTGGACTTGAAAGTCCACAGAATCCGGACAACACAAGGAGCATTCAAATTCAAAATAGTTTACTGAATCCATTTGTATGGAGAATACAGTCATACAAGCTGGAAAGTATGTATTATACGAGATAAAACAACTATAAAAATAAAATACAAAATTAACATTATTGCCAATTTAAGAAATGGTCACTACAAATTAGATTTTTAATTTTATTTGGTTGAAACAATATATAACTTTCTTAATTTGCCTCTTTTATTAAGTAATAAATTTTGTGAAATTTTATTTATGTTTATTGAGCTCTCAGTATCCCTGAGATTTTAATTTTGACCCAATTTGGGGGTAATTTACCCCAGGTTCGACGACCTCACATATACTAGTTTCCGAGTCTCGTTATAAAATTAAAAAAACAAAAGTTTGGTGGTCCAGGGAGAAGCTGAGTCTTTAAGATAACAAGAAAACCACCAAAAAGATAATGATTATGCACTTCATCTGCCACTTTAGATGCAGGAAACATACGTGTATCCACCAACAGGTTGGTGGATCCCGTTCATATTACTCAAGGTGATATCCTGTCTGGTCCCACTAATTTTTTGTCTTCAAAACAATTTCGCAGTAAAAGTAGCAGCAACAACAGTAATATCAACAACAGAAGTAAAGGAAAAACAGCAGAAGTAACAGCAACAACAGAAGTAACATTAACAACAGAAGTAAAGGATAAACAGCAGAAGTAACAGCAACAACAGAAGTAAAGGATAAACAGCAGAAGTAACAGCAACAACAGAAGTAAAGGATAAACACCAGAAGTAACAACAACAACAGAAGTAAAGGATAAACAGCAGAAGTAACAGCAACAACAGAAGTAACATTAACAACAGAAGAAAATGATAAACATAAGTAACAGTAACAACAGAAGTAAAGGATAACCAGAAGTAACAGCAACAACAGAAGTAAAGGAAAAACAGCAGAAGTAACAGCAACAACAGAAGTGAAGGAAAAACAGTAGAACAGTAACAACAGAAGTAAAGGAAAAACAGCAGAAGTAACAGTAACAGAAGTAACAACAACAGAAGTAACAGCAACAACAGAAGTAAATGAAAAACAGCAGAAGTAACAGCAACAACAGAAGTAAAGGATAAACAGCGGAAGTAACAGTAACAACAGAAGTAAAGAATAAACAGCAACAACAGAAGTAACAGTAACAACAGAAGTAACAACAACAGAAGTGAAGGAAAAACAGCAGAAGTAACAGCAACAACAGAAGTAAAGGATAAACAGCGGAAGTAACAGTAACAACAGAAGTAAAGAATAAACAGCAGAACAGCAACAACAGAAGTAACAGTAACAACAGAAATAACGGTAACAACAGAAGTAAAGGATAAACAGCAGAAGTAACAGTAACAACAGAAGTAAAGGAAAAACAGCAGAAATAACAGCAACAACAGAAGTAAAGGATAAACAGCAGAAGTAACAGTAACAACAGAAGTAAAGGAAAAATAGCAGAAGTAACAGCAACAACAGAAGTAACAGCAACAACAGAAGTAAAGGATAAACAACAGAAGTAACAGCAACAACAGAAGTAAAGGATAAATAGAAGTAACAGCAACAACAGAAGTAAAGGATAAACAGCAGAAGTAACAGCAACAACAGAAGTAAAGGATAAACAGCAGAAGTAGCAGCAACAACAGAAGTAAAGGATAAACAGCAGAAGTAACAGTAACAACAGAAGTAAAGGATAAACAGCAGAAGTAACAGCAACAACAGAAGTAAAGGATAAACAGCAGAAGTAACAGCAACAACAGAAGTAAAGGATAAACAGCAGAAGTAACAGCAACAACAGAAGTAAAGGATAAACAGCAGAAGTAACAGCAACAACAGAAGTAAAGGATAAACAGCAGAAGTAACAGCAATAACAGAAGTAAAGGAAAAACAGCAGAAGTAACAGTAACAACAGAAGTAAAGGAAAAACAGCAGAAGTAACAGTAACAGCAGAAGTAAAGGAAAAACAGCAGAAGTAACAGTAACAACAGAAGTAAAGGAAAAACAGCAGAAGTAACAGTAACAACAGAAGTAAAGGAAAAACAGCAGAAGTAACAGTAACAACAGAAGTAAAGGAAAAATCAGTAACAAAAACAGCAGATGTGACAGAAGCAACAGAAGTAGAGGAAAAATAGTAAGCTCAGCAACAGAAGTAACAGTAACAAAGCAAAACTAAAAAAACGGCAGTAACAGAGGCAGCAGAACAGCAACAGAAGAAGCAAAGGCAAAAGCAGCAGCAGAAACACAAAGAATAAAAGCAACAACAAGCAGCAGAGGTAATAACAGCAAGAACAGCAGCAGCAGCAGCAGCTGCTCTGAGGCAAGGAAGGGCTGGGGTCGCTGGCCGCCGTCACACTAGCGGTCAACGACACCAGGGAGCGGTCTGGGGGGGGCGGCGGGGGGGGGGATCGTTGAACCTCCTCGTTGAACCCAAAATAGCTAACCTCTTTGCCGGTGTTCAGACGCACTATCCGGGGGCGGGAGGGGGCACAGGAAGGGTGCTCAGTGCCACAGTTTGGGTGCTCAGTACCCGTGAGTCTGTGTTACCTGGTGCTCAGTACCCGTGAGTCTGTTACCTGGTGCTCAGTACCCGTGAGTCTGTGTTACCTGGTGCTCAGTACTCGTGAGTCTGTGTTACCTGGTGCTCAGTACCCGTGAGTGTGTTACCTGGTGCTCAGTACCCGTGAGTGTGTTACCTGGTGCTCAGTACCCGTGAGTCTGTGTTACCTGGTGCTCAGTACCCGTGTGTGTGTGTTACCTGGTGCTCAGTACCTGTGAGTGTGTTACCTGGTGCTCAGTACCCGTGAGTCTGTGTTACCTGGTGCTCAGCAGCCGTGAGTGTGTTACCTGGTGCTCAGTACCCGTGAGTGTGTTACCTGGTGCTCAGTACCCGTGAGTCTGTTACCTTGTGCTCAGTACCCGTGAGTCTGTGTTACCTGGTGCTCAGTACCCGTGAGTGTGTTACCTGGTGCTCAGTACCCGTGAGTCTGTGTTACCTGGTGCTCAGTACCCGTGAGTCTGTTACCTTGTGCTCAGTACCCGTGAGTCTGTGTTACCTGGTGCTCAGTACCCGTGAGTCTGTGTTACCTGGTGCTCAGTACCTGTGATCATATTGCTTACCTGATGCCGAGTACCTATAATAAGAAACTGACCTGTCTAGTATGGGCCAGTAGGCTTTCTGCAGTGTTCGTCCATTCTGATGTTCTTTGAAAAACTTGAAAATAGTATTCATCACCAGCAAACAACTTGCAAAACCTGACAAACAATTACTTAATCAGGAAGGTACTAACTACCGTTCTGTCACGTGAGTGTGAAATAGAAGCTTGTTAAATGTTTTACACTCTGGCACAACTGCTGTTGCACTGTCACCGTGCTACGTGCATGCAAGGTGACCAGACTTACAAACTTCTATATTGTATTTAGCTTCCACTTGACATTTTTGATGTATTTCTTACTGGTTCTTATTCGTTTTTGTGGTCTATCTGTAGCCGATCTCAGGAGCCTCTGCCTTCCGTCAGTCAGTCTGTTGGTGCTAGTAGCTCGCAGCCCAAAGCAATTCTGTAATATTTCTTTTCACATTTAGAAAACCTTAAGTAAGACCGATTCGCGGGACAAAGATCACCAGATTTATTAACAAGTGTAACCTCAAACAACTGAAATTTTATCAACAGATGTAACCCCAGACAAATGAAATTACATTTCTGTTAACATTATTACAGTAGCGACAAGTTTTTGAATATTCTAATGAAATTTTATCTGTCAGACAGTAACACTAGAAATGCGTGGGGAAACCGACGTAAAGTGAGGATGTGTGTGTTATTCACGTGAGGTGTCAAGACAAGGTGAAGTGACATGCATGGTGTGGGATTGGCGTGGTAAACATGTTGCATGTCTCACAGTTTGAGTGATCATGCGAGCCTGACCAAGCAAGTGTCAGTAGGTAGGTGGGGGGAGGGCAGAGGCACTTGTTTACCAGCGTCCAGCTTCACTACAATAACACTTACATTGCCTCACCTCCAACAACAATAACACTTACATTGCCTCACCTCCAACAACAATAACACTTACATTGCCTCACCTCCAACAACAATAACACTTACATTGCCTCACCTCCAACAACAATAACACTCACATTGCCTCACCTCCAACAACAATAACACTCACATTGCCTCACCTCCAACAACAATAACACTCACATTGCCTCACCTCCAACAACAATAACACTTACATTGCCTCGCCTCCAACAACAATAACACTCACATTGCCTCACCTCCAACAACAATAACACTTACATTGCCTCACCTCCAACAACAATAACACTCACATTGCCTCACCTCCAACAACAATAACACTTACATTGCCTCACCTCCAACAACAATAACACTCACATTGCCTCACCTCCAACAACAATAACACTCACATTGCCTCACCTCCAACAACAATAACACTTACATTGCCTCACCTCCAACAACAATAACACTCACATTGCCTCACCTCCAACAACAATAACACTTACATTGCCTCACCTCCAACAACAATAACACTCACATTGCCTCACCTCCAACAACAATAACACTTACATTGCCTCACCTCCAACAACAATAACACTTACATTGCCTCGCCTCCAACAACAATAACACTTACATTGCCTCGCCTCCAACAACAATACACAGCTAACACACAAGGTGCAAGTGGAGATTAGTCAGTGTTTAGGTTTATCCTAGATGATGTGATGATACTCCAGGAGGGACTGAAACGTTGTCTTGTTTACATTTCGCATTTGTGGATTAGTTGTGACCTGTACGAGTAATGGATGAACTAGCATAGTGGCCCCAAGGATGAAGACAGACCTCGTAACAAGCTTTTATTGGGACAACGTTTCGCTATGCGTTGAGCTTTATGGGGTCCTACACGGTGATACAGTGTCCTGGGTCAACATCGAGCGAAACATTGCCCCAATAAAAGCGCGAGTGTTAATATGATTCATTTCCATACCTAGTGTTTACTCCGAGTATCTGAAACAACTCTGCTGTTGTCTGGTCAAGAGGGAAATCTGGTCTAGGCCGTGTCGACCTTCTAGTGTTGAAGAACTTTAGTCACAGGTATATAACAGGTACTTGATACCTGTATCTCAGCTATTTTTAATTTAATTTATATCTGTTTCTGCTGGTGAATTACTATCATTACTAAATTTATGCATGGTGCCTGGCTCGATCAGTCACCAGGAAATCTGCTTGGTGCCTGGTTTGATCAGTCACCAGGAAATCTGCTTGGTGCCTGATCTGATCAGTCACCAGGAAATCTGCTTGGTGCCTGGTTTGATCAGTCACCAGGAAATCTGCTTGGTGCCTGGTTTGATCAGTCACCAGGAAATCTGCTTGGTGCCTGGTTTGATCAGTCACCAGGAAATCTGCTTGGTGCCTGGTTTGATCAGTCACCAGGAAATCTGCTTGGTGCCTGGTTTGATCAGTCACCAGGAAATCTGCTTGGTGCCTAGTTTGATCAGTCACCAGGAAATCTGCTTGGTGCCTGGTTTGATCAGTCACCAGGAAATCTGCTTGGTGCCTGGTTTGATCAGTCACCAGGAAATCTGCTTGGTGCCTGACTCGATCAGTCACCAGGAAATCTGCTTGGTGCCT
Organism: Cherax quadricarinatus; assembly: GCF_038502225.1. NCBI lineage: Eukaryota > Metazoa > Arthropoda > Malacostraca > Decapoda > Parastacidae > Cherax > Cherax quadricarinatus. The sequence continues at coordinate 13,929,095 of NC_091356.1, read as the reverse complement.
GGTTTGATCAGTCACCAGGAAATCTGCTTCGTGCCTGGCTTGACCAGTCACCAGGAAATCTGCTTCGTGCCTGGCTTGACCAGTCACCAGGAAATCTGCTTCGTGCCTGGCTTGACCAGTCACCAGGAAATCTGCTTCGTGCCTGGTTTGATCAGTCACCAGGAAATCTGCTTGGTGCCTGGTTTGATCAGTCACCAGGAAATCTGCTTGGTGCCTGGTTTGATCAGTCACCAGGAAATCTGCTTGGTGCCTGGTTTGATCAGTCACCAGGAAATCTGCTTGGTGCCTGGTTTGATCAGTCACCAGGAAATCTGCTTGGTGCCTGGTTTGATCAGTCACCAGGAAATCTGCTTGGTGCCTGGTTTGATCAGTCACCAGGAAATCTGCTTGGTGCCTGGTTTGATCAGTCACCAGGAAATCTGCTTGGTGCCTGGCTCGATCAGTCACCAGGAAATCTGCTTGGTGCCAGGTTTGATCAGTCACCAGGAAATCTGCTTGGTGCCTGGTTTGATCAGTCACCAGGAAATCTGCTTGGTGCCTGGTTTGATCAGTCACCAGGAAATCTGCTTGGTGCCTGGTTTGATCAGTCACCAGGAAATCTGCTTGGTGCCTGGTTTGATCAGTCACCAGGAAATCTGCTTGGTGCCTGGTTTGATCAGTCACCAGGAAATCTGCTTGGTGCCTGGTTTGATCAGTCACCAGGAAATCTGCTTGGTGCCTGGTTTGATCAGTCACCAGGAAATCTGCTTGGTGCCTGGCTTGACCAGTCACCAGGAAATCTGCTTGGTGCCTGGCTTGACCAGTCACCAGGAAATCTGCTTGGTGCCTGGCTTGACCAGTCACCAGGAAATCTGCTTGGTGCCTGGCTTGATCAGTCACCAGGAAATCTGCTTGATGCCTGGCTTGATCAGTCACCAGGAAATCTGCTTGGTTCCTGGTTTGATCAGTCACCAGGAAATCTGCTTGGTGCCTGGTTTGATCAGTCACCAGGAAATCTGCTTGGTGCCTGGTTTGATCAGTCACCAGGAAATCTGCTTGGTGCCTGGTTTGATCAGTCGCCAGGAAATCTGCTTGGTGCCTGGTTTGATCAGTCGCCAGGAAATCTGCTTGGTGCCTGGTTTGATCAGTCGCCAGGAAATCTGCTTGGTGCCTGGTTTGATCAGTCACCAGGAAATCTGCTTGGTGCCTGGTTTGATCAGTCACCAGGAAATCTGCTTGGTGCCTGGTTTGATCAGTCACCAGGAAATCTGCTTGGTTCCTGGTTTGATCAGTCACCAGGAAATCTGCTTGGTGCCTGGTTTGATCAGTCACCAGGAAATCTGCTTGGTGTCTGGCTTGACCAGTCACCAGGAAATCTGCTTGGTGCCTGGTTTGATCAGTCACCAGGAAATCTGCTTGGTGCCTGGTTTGATCAGTCACCAGGAAATCTGCTTGGTGTCTGGCTTGACCAGTCACCAGGAAATGTGCTTGGTGCCTGGTTTGATCAGTCACCAGGAAATCTGCTTGGTGCCTGGTTTGATCAGTCACCAGGAAATCTGCTTGGTGCCTGGCTTGATCAGTCACCAGGAAATCTGCTTGGTGCCTGGTTTGATCAGTCACCAGGAAATCTGCTTGGTGCCTGGCTTGATCAGCCACTAGGAAATTTCTTAAGGTTACCTCTGGTCTTATCAGTAGTCCATTCCAAGGGTCACTGTCCCCATGACCCGATCCCACACCAGGTCTCCTGATCTATTGGTGCCAGCAAAATGCAGACCAACGTAGGTCCTCATAGTCTGGCAGACCAGGCACTAATTGTGATGTATTATCGAGGTTATAGTAGGTTACTAGCTTTCGTTATAATGTGTTTTGTGTTTGTCAGGCAGAATCGCTCAAACAAGCTGAACTGCCCCCAAAATGCATATTTTTTGAAAACCTTTTAGCATGCGTTGATGTATATCCTTGGTGAGTTAACAATATACAAATTGTTAAACTCTATATCAAAAGTAACTTGTTGAATTTAACGTGATTAACGTCAGCGTAAACCTGGCTGTCTTGGGTCAGCATAAATCGTGTCAGTCGTATTTAACATCAATTTTTGTGATGTTTGGACTGACATGGTGGGAGTTAGTACAATAGCAAAGTTAAACTCTGCTTATATGACAGCAGTCGTTGTTGCATCATAAGCTAGGATTACAAGCTTTGCCTGAAAAAACAGACCCAAGTAAAGGCTAGCCACCAACACCTACAGCTTACTTGCTCAGCTGGTCACCTGGGATATTTGGCCCCCTGCACCATTTTCAGATAAACAAGGCTGTGATGGATGTGTGGGCCAGCGGGCCGCCAGCAGCAACAGCCTGATTGACCAAACAGGCACCAGACAAGTTTGGCCCAGGGCCAGTGTGTTGGAGTAGGGGAAAACTCTCGAAACTCATCAGAGGTAAAGGTATGCTCCTTTTCAGGAGGGTAATGGGTACAAACTCTTGTTATATATTTGTTACTGTCACCGAGGGTTATCGCCCCCGCGGCCCGGTCTCAGACCAGGCCTCACGTGTGTCAACTGCCACGGTGGATCACATGTATCAACTGCCACGGTGGTCACATGTATCAACTGCCACGGTGGTCACATGTATCAACTGCCACGGTGGTCACATGTACCAACTGCCACGGTGGTCACATGTATCAACTGCCACGGTGGTCACATGTATCAACTGCCACGGTGGTCACATGTATCAACTGCCACGGTGGTCACATGTATCAACTGCCACGGTGGTCACACGTGTCAACTGCCACGGTGGTCACACGTGTCAACTGCCACGGTGGTCACACGTGTCAACTGCCACGGTGGTCACATGTATCAACTGCCACGGTGGTCACATGTATCAACTGCCACGGTGGTCACATGTATCAACTGCCACGGTGGTCACACGTGTCAACTGCCACGGTGGTCACATGTATCAACTGCCACGGTGGTCACACGTGTCAACTGCCACGGTGGTCACACGTGTCAACTGCCACGGTGGTCACATGTATCAACTGCCACGGTGGTCACACGTGTCAACTGCCACGGTGGTCACATGTACCAACTGCCACGGTGGTCACATGTATCAACTACCACGGTGGTCACATGTACCAACTGCCACGGTGGTCACATGTATCAACTGCCACGGTGGTCACATGTATCAACTGCCACGGTGGTCACATGTACCAACTGCCACGATGGTCACATGTACCAACTGCCACGGTGGTCACATGTACCAACTGCCACGGTGGTCACATGTATCAACTGCCACGGTGGTCACATGTATCAACTGCCACGGTGGTCACATGTATCAACTGCCACGGTGGTCACACGTGTCAACTGCCACGGTGGTCACATGTACCAACTGCCACGGTGGTCACATGTATCAACTGCCACGGTGGTCACATGTACCAACTGCCACGGTGGTCACATGTACCAACTGCCACGGTGGTCACATGTATCAACTGCCACGGTGGTCACATGTATCAACTGCCACGGTGGTCACATGTACCAACTGCCACTGTGGTCACATGTATCAACTGCCACGGTGGTCACATGTGTCAACTGCCACGGTGGTCACATGTGTCAACTGCCACGGTGGTCACATGTGTCAACTGCCACGGTGGTCACATGTATCAACTGCCACGGTGGTCACATGTATCAACTGCCACGGTGGTCACATGTGTCAACTGCCACGGTGGTCACATGTGTCAACTGCCACGGTGGTCACATGTGTCAACTGCCACGGTGGTCACATGTATCAACTGCCACGGTGGTCACATGTGTCAACTGCCACGGTGGTCACACGTGTCATCTGCCACGGTGAATATCCTGCACAACACCTACTTACAACACCTGCAGCTGCTACACCTGCTTACACCTGTACAACACCTGCTTACAACACCTGCACAACATACGCTACACAAACAATTACCTCTGTGGTAACCTTTTCTTTGTCTAGTACTTACCCGTTTGTGGTTGCAGGGGTCGAGTCTCGGCTCCTAGCCCTAATTCTTGCCACCTGCTGGGCTTACTCCCTCTTAGCTTTATCAGTCCTGTTATACCCAGTCTTAAAACTGCCTCCACCATTTGTTCGTCTAGGTCATTCCACTTCCTAACTGCACTTAGGCTGAAGAAATTCTTCTTGACGTCCTTGTGACTCATCTGTATCTTTAGATTCCACCTGTATCCTCGTGTACCTGTTTCTGTCCAACCTATTAAGTCCTCTGAGTATCTTCTATGTCGTTATGAAGTCTTCCTTCTGTCCTCCAGTATTGTCTGGTTCAGTTCCTATGGTGTTTCGTCACAGATCATTCCGTTTACCTCTGGTATTATTTTCGTTACATACCCTTGCACATTTTCATGTTTTTTTTTTTAATGCATTATGAGATGAGGGTTCCATTCTGGTGCTACTTACTCGAAGATGGGTAGTATATAGGGCTGTTCATGACCCTGTGTTAAAGACTCCTCAAAGTTACCCTTAGATTTTACGAAGGAAAATTCACCTCAGAGGTAGTTCGGTTAGTATGTGCATCCGGGGATATTCTGGGAACTCTGCTCACTCTTAGCTCTTTCTTCTTATTATGAGGGAGCGCTAAACCCGTAGTTATTACGCAGCGCCTGTGGGGGAGGGGAGAGGATGGAAGGCATTCGGGCAAACTTCAGGGAACTGGAGTACAGATCCAATTCCCTTGGTCAAGAACCCCCTTCTTAAGTGAGGTCTGTAGCCTCTGAATACCCAGATTATACTCGGTTTTTGGTCTTAGTTTTTCTTACCACTTGTGCATGGATAAAGCCGCTTGTAGGGCTGAGACTGCAGACTTCATTGCACCCCTGGCAGGTGCCTCTTGCCCCAAAGTTGATCTGGTTCGAAACATTGAAATACCTGTCAACTGTTACATGGGTTTATTTCGATTTTCCGGCTCACAGATGATTTAAGGTAGGTAAGATCTAACATCTTCCATGTTGTTTCATCGAGAGATGCTTTATGTAAAAATGGGAGTTGGGTCTCAGACCATGGCCACTGCCATCGGTATATTACAGCTACACAGATACCAGTTCACAGCTCACACTCCGGTGACTTCATTAATAAACATGGTATATATATATATATATATATATATATATATATATATATATATATATATATATATATATATATATATATATATTATATATATATATGTCAGTGGGGAAGTGGAAGAAAAATTCCGTAAGCCATGCATATCGTAAGAGGCGACTAAATGCCCTGAGTTTGGGGCTGGTAATCGCTTCTTCTGTATTCATTACTAAATGCAAAAGGAAGAACTTTTGTTCATATATATATATATATATATATATATATATATATATATATATATATATATATATATATATATATATATATATATATAATGTCGTGCCGAATAGGCAGAATTTGCAATCTTGGCTTAAATAGCAACGTTCATCTTGCCATATAGGACAAGTGAAAATTTGTGTATGCAATAATTTCGCCAAAATCATTCTGAACCTAACTAAAAAAATATATTTCACTGTGTTTGTTTAGTATTAAATTATTGTAAACAAATCTAAAATATATTTAGTTGGGTTAGGCTAAAATAAATTGCGCTCGTTATAATAAGGTTAGGTAAGTTTTCTAAGTTCCTTTTGGTGCAAAATTATAAATTTCTACATCAACATTAATGAAAAAAATATATCTTTAAACGTATAAGAGAAAATTTTAGAAAGAACTTAATTTTAAATGAGTTCTTGCTAATTGACCAGTTTTACATATTCGGCACGACATATATATATATATATAAGTGATTTACTGATTAGATATTTTCCTTAACAAGTAGGTGTTCCTAATAAAGTGGCCAATATATATGTGTGTGTGTATATATATATATATATTCAGGAAGAAATCCAAATATTCTTCCTTGAAGCCTTTTTATCCACTTCTCCGAGGCTATGGGTCCCACAATTTACACCAGAGGTGGTCCCCCAAATATATATATATATATATATATATATATATATATATATATATATATATATCACATACATACATATATACAGAAAAAAGAGCACAGTCAGCAGGATTCGTACCCTCTACAGGGACAGTGGCAAGGTTCCCCAAGTGACGTTCACACCACTGAGCCACAAATGCTTGAAACCAGGCTGCCCGGCTTTTGAGGCATTTGTGGCCGAGTGGTCTAGAGTGTCACTTGGGGAACCTTGCCAATCTTCCTATAGTGGGTTCGAATCCTGCTGACTGCAATCTGTCTCTGTATGTACCTACCCACCTGTTTCTGCATGGTGCATTGACACACACACACACACACACACACACACACACACACACACACACACACACACACACACACACACACACACACACATATATATATATTGGCCACTTTATTAGGAACACCTACTTGTTAAGGAAAATATCTAATCAGTAAATCACTTAGCAGTATCTCAATGCCTAAAAGTATGCATACATGGTCACGACGTTCACTTGTTGCTCAGACCGAACATCAGAATGGGGAAGAAATGTGATCTAAGTAACCTTGACAGTGGAATGATTGCCAGACAGGCTGGTTTAAGTATCTCAGAAACTGCTGATCTCGGATATTCATGCACAACAATCTCGAAAATTTACAGGGAATGGTGCAAAAACACAAAACATCCAATGAGTGGCAGTTTTGTGGGAGAGAACACTTTATTCATGAGAGAAGTCAGTTGAGAATGACTAGACTGCTTCAAGCTGACGGGAAAGCAGCAGTAACTCTAATTAACACGCTCTACAACAGTAAGATGCAGTGAAGCATCTCTGAATGCACAACACATCAAACCTTGAAGTGAATGGGTTCCAGCAGCAGACCAAACCAGGTTCCATTCTCGTAAGCTACGGACAGAATACTGAGGCTGCAGTGGGCACAGGCTCATCAAAAATAAGAGATTGAAGATTGGAAAAACGTTGCCTGGTCTAACGAATAGGGATTTCTGCTGTGACATGCAGATGATAGGGCAAAAATTTGGCATAAACATTTAGGATGTGTTGGAATGGTAGATTTCGCAGCATGAATGCACAGCAGACAAATCTTCTGCAACTGTGTGATATCATTTCAATGTGGAAAAGACTTTGTGACATGGATTCAACCTTGTTTGTGACATGCAAAGAGTACGTTACACTTTATTCGGCGTATGTACACACTCCCATATAGGCTGCCTCCCAACCAGCAAACCGGGTGCTAAGGGCTTTAATGATCTTTAGGGGACCCCATCATTAAATCAGTACCTTGGTTCATTGACCAATCAGAGATGAGTCTGCCAAGTGCTGAGACAATGTAGTATCACTTGTGGTTAACATTTGCCAAACTTGCCTCTAGCTGGTTGAAGCACAGTGCTCCCTCTATCAGGCTTTTGTATTTGCGTTTATCACCGTGTGGTGCACTTATATTCCACTCCTGTATATATTGTACATAAGTGTACATAGCTATATATAAATATTTGGTGAAGGAAAATATAAGTTAAATATTTTGCTGAGTTTGTTTTGCTCCAACCCATTACGACCAGGTCAACAGGCCATTATTACCTGTGTTTGTAATATGGGGGCCTGTCTGGGAGCTGAACCTAGGACCTCTCACCCTACTGTCCACTATCTTGCTCTAGAGTTTGACTTTCTCTTGAGAAAAGTTGAGCTCTGTCTAGTGAGTTGGATGGTTGAGAGGAAAGGCAGTTCCATTATTGTTCAGTGCTGTGGTTGCACACTACCCATGGAGGTGGAAACCTAGTCCTGACCATTAGAGGCCATTTTGGGGTGGAGGTGTGGCATGCAAGGAGTATGTTACTCGTTAATCGGCGTATGTACACACTCCCATATAGGCTGCCTCCCAACCAGCAAACCGGGTGCTAAGGGTTTAACGATCTTTAGGGACCCCATCGTTAAATCAATACCTTGGTTCATTGACCAATCACAGATGAGCCCACCAAGTGTCGAGACTATGTGGTGTCACTCATGGTCACCATTTAGCCAGACTCACCTCGAGCTGGTTGCATGGTGCCCTCTCTCTCAGGCTTTTGTATTTGCGTTTATCACTGTATGGTACACTTATATTCCACTCCTGTACATAGTGTACATAGCTGTATATAAACATTTTGTGAAGATAAATGTAAGTTAAATATTCTGCCGAGTTCGTTTTGCTCCAGCAGTAACAGCCTAGTTGATCAGGCCCTGATCCATCGGGAGGCCTGGTCATGGACCGGGCCGCGGGGGCGTTGATCCCCGGAATAACCTCCAGGTAACCTCCAGGTAACCATGTCAACAGGCCATTATTACCTGTGTTCTTAATATTGTTGAATCCATGCTACGAAGAATTCCATCTGTTCTCTGGGCAATAATGGTTCCTACTCTGTACTAGAAGAGTATAATATAGTGGCCACTGAGTGTATATTATTGTGCTTGAGGTGATGTGTGCTTTAAGGACCTGACTCACTCACCTGTTCTCTCACTTCCGGCTTGCACATTATTCTCTGATGAGCAAACATAATGCACTTAAGTGGTATCCTGTGAGGAATAATACCTTAATATTATTGTTCTCTCTGTGATAAAAATAAAAAACGTTAAGCTTTAATATGAATGGGAATTAAAGCGGAGAATGAAAAACAGTAAACTATTATTATTATTATTATTATTATTATTATTATTATTATTATTATTATTATTATTATTATTATTATTATTTACCCTGGTGAGCACTAAACACTAACGGATCATACTGCTCCTTTGGAATAATATTCAGTCTGATTTGATCCCATATAGGTGTATGTTATTGAGACAGAAAATACACACTGTAGAGTTGCTGACAGCTGTTGTGCATGACTGATAGTCCACTACCAGTCATTCAAAATACCCGGGATCACTACGAGGAGGTGGCTGCTCTTCCAGTTCCAGAAAAAAGTAGATAAATAGAACACATTAAAAATTACCACAGAAAACGGTAGCTGGGGAGTCAACAGAATAAATATTTAAATGGAAAACGGAAGATACGGTACGAAGACATGTATTATTTTTAATTTATTATTATTATTATTATTATTATTATTATTATTATTATTATTATTATTATTATTATTATACAGGGCCTGAAAATAGGTAGTAATGAGATTTGATCCAAGACAGGGTAGCTCCAATTCCCTGGTTTTTAGTTGAAGGGGATGGCTGTAGGGATAGTTGTTTGGGTGGGGAAGGTGCGGGAGGGTGGTGGAGATGGGAGTGGTGTTGGGGACGAAAGATTGGTGGTGCAGATAGAGGGAGGAGTCTTCTGCATGGTAATTATGACTAGGAGTCTTCTGCATGGTAATAAAAACTAGGAGTCTTCTGCATGGTAATAAAAACTAGGAGTCTTCTGCATGGTAATTATGACTAGGAGTCTTCTGCATGGTAATAAAAACTAGGAGTCTTCTGCATGGTAATTATGACTAGGAGTCTTCTGCATGGTAATAAAAACTAGGAGTCTTCTGCATGGTAATAAAAACTAGGAGTCTTCTGCATGGTAATTATGACTAGGAGTCTTCTGCATGGTAATAAAAACTAGGAGTCTTCTGCATGGTAATAAAAACTAGGAGTCTTCTGCATGGTAATAAAAACTAGGAGTCTTCTGCATGGTAATAAAAACTAGGAGTCTTCTGCATGGTAATTATGACTAGGAGTCTTCTGCATGGTAATTATGACTAGGAGTCTTCTGCATGGTAATAAAAACTAGGAGTCTTCTGCATGGTAATAAAAACTAGGAGTCTTCTGCATGGTAATTATGACTAGGAGTCTTCTGCATGGTAATAAAAACTAGGAGTCTTCTGCATGGTAATTATGACTAGGAGTCTTCTGCATGGTAATAAAAACTAGGAGTCTTCTGCATGGTAATAAAAACTAGGAGTCTTCTGCATGGTAATAAAAACTAGGAGTCTTCTGCATGGTAATAAAAACTAGGAGTCTTCTGCATGGTAATTATGACTAGGAGTCTTCTGCATGGTAATTATGACTAGGAGTCTTCTGCATGGTAATAAAAACTAGGAGTCTTCTGCATGGTAATAAAAACTAGGAGTCTTCTGCATGGTAATAAAAACTAGGAGTCTTTGCATGGTAATTATGACTAGGAGTCTTCTGCATGGTAATAAAAACTAGGAGTCTTCTGCATGGTAATTATGACTAGGAGTCTTCTGCATGGTAATAATGACTAGGAGTCTTCTGCATGGTAATAAAAACTAGGAGTCTTCTGCATGGTAATTATGACTAGGAGTCTTCTGCATGGTAATAATGACTAGGAGTCTTCTGCATGGTAATAAAAACTAGGAGTCTTCTGCATGGTAATAAAAACTAGGAGTCTTCTGCATGGTAATAATGACTAGGAGTCTTCTGCATGGTAATAAAAACTAGGAGTCTTCTGCATGGTAATAAAAACTAGGAGTCTTCTGCATGGTAATAAAAACTAGGAGTCTTCTGCATGGCAATAAAAACTAGGAGTCTTCTGCATGGTAATAAAAACTAGGAGTCTTCTGCATGGTAATAAAAACTAGGAGTCTTCTGCATGGTAATAAAAACTAGGAATCTTCTTGCTAGTGGTAATAAAGACTAGGAGTCGTCTTGTTTATGGTAATAAAATTTACAAATAATGTATTTCTTTTCTGTAGTATACTGGTAACGTAGTTTACATGTAATAAAGTATTATTAGGCAGAAAAGAAAGCCACTAACATGTGATATTTTTCGGGCAGCTTGGAGTCTTGTTGCTCATAGTAATATAGACTAGGACCAGTCTTGTTTGTAGTAATAAAGAATATGACTAGGCTTACTGCTCATGGTTATTAAGACTACTAGCTAGGAAAACTTTGTTACTCAAGGCTGTGGTTAATCATGTAAAATATACAGCATAGGGAAGAGTAAAAAACATCGCCGTAATAGACATAAGGGCAGCCTGGGAGATAGGTCTAAGGTGAGGTGAGGCATATTTGAGGTCAGAGGTGGTCAGGAATATGCGAGGTCAAAGATCTGGTAGTGGCAGGACTTAGGAACTAGGCTACTGGGGACAGGTCGAGGCTTATTGACGTTCATGTGAATCACGCAAAGTGTAGGCGAAAGATTGAACTAAAATAGATATTGGGTTAATATATATATATATATATATATATATATATATATATATATATATATATATATATATATATATATATATATATGTATGTATTCAGATATTTGGGAGCGGACGTCTCAGCGGATGGGTCTATGAAGGATGAGGTGAATCATAGAATTGATGAGGGGAAAAGGGTGAGTGGTGCACTTAGGAGTCTGTGGAGACAAAGAACTTTGTCCTTGGAGGCAAAGAGGGGAATGTATGAGAGTATACTTTTACCAACACTCTTATATGGGTGTGAAGCATGGGTGATGAATGTTGCAGCGAGGAGAAGGCTGGAGGCAGTGGAGATGTCATGTCTGAGAGCAATGTGTGGTGTGAATATAATGCAGATAATTCGTAGTTTGGAAGTTAGGAGGAGGTGCGGGATTACCAAAACTGTTGTCCAGAGGGCTGAGGAAGGGTTGTTGAGGTGGTTCGGACATGTAGAGAGAATGAACCGAAACAGAATTACTTCAAGAGTGTATCAGTCTGTAGTGGAAGGAAGGCGGGGTAGGGGTCGGCCTAGGAAAGGTTGGAGGGAGGGGGTAAAGGAGGTTTTGTGTGCGAGGGGCTTGGACTTCCAGCAGGCGTGCGTGAGCGTGTTTGATAGGAGTGAATGGAGACGAATGGTTTTTAATACTTGACGTGCTGTTGGAGTGTGAGCAAAGTAACATTTATGAAGGGGTTCAGGGAAATCGGCCGGCCGGACTTGAGTCCTGGAGATGGGAAGTACAGTGCCTGCACTCTGAAGGAGGGGTGTTAATGTTGCAGTTTAAACTGTAGTGTAAAGCACCCTTCTGGCAAGACAGTGATGGAGTGAATGATGGTGAAAGTTTTTCTTTTTCGGGCCACCCTGCCTTGGTGGGAATCGGCCAGTGTGATAATAAAAAAAATGTATGTATGTATGTTACACAATACCGACAAGTTGATTAATTAGATAGGTGTGCAGTACGTAGGTATCTTTAGTGACAAAACGTTTAACAGCAACACCAGGCTTCATCTGTCGAATATACAGACGAGTTGCAATAGTAACAAAGGAAGAAGCAGTGAAACCTGCTATGTAATATTGATAAGTTGCGCTTAAACATATGAACACACGCTTTAACCACACTTTATTATAGAAACATTTCCTTCATGGGACCTTGTTCGCTTTATGAACATGGTCCCAGGACCGAAACGTTTCCATAAAATGGCTTAAGTCTTTGCTCATGTTTTTAACCACAAAAGTGGAAAAAGGTAGTTTGAGGTAATTAAGTAGTATGCATTGTGTTCAATGGTGATTGGTTAATCATGGCTAGTTGCAAACGTCTGTACTTGTCCTGTCGTTCTCGTGGTGTAGCTGTCGTGCTCTACCCCAGTCCATGATGTGGTTACTATGGGCTATCCATTCTGGAGCGTATAATGTTTCTGAAGGCGTGTCTGAAGGTCTCTGCCAGTCTTCCCTACATAAAACTTTTCGCATCAACCACATGGTATGCTTCACACTCATGCTGTGTAAGCACTCCTGGGTCGAGGGTTCCTGGTAACCTCTTTGATAGTTTTGGTGGTAAGGACTGCCGGGTTTATGTTGGCTTTTCCTAGAAGCAGGGTGTGATGGCAGTCTCTGCTCACTGGGAGGCCAGTAGCCTCTATTAGAGATGTGTTGAGATAGTGAGAGGTGTGGAGATGAGTTGAGATAGTGAGAGATGTGTTGAGATAGTGAGAGGTGTGGCGGTGAGTTGAGATAGTGAGAGATGTGGCGATGAGTTGAGATAGTGAGAGGTGTGGAGATGTGTTGAGATAGTGGGAGGTCTGGAGATGTATTGAGATAGTGAGAGGTCTGGAGATGTGTTGAGATAGTGAGAGGTGTGGAGATGAGTTAAGATAGTGAGAGGTGTGGAGATGTGTTGAGATAGTGAGAGGTGTGGAGATGAGTTAAGATAGTGAGAGGTGTGGAGATGAGTTGAGATAGTGAGAGATGTGTTGAGATAGTGAGAGGTGTGGAGATGAGTTGAGATAGTGAGAGGTGTGGAGATGTGTTGAGATAGTGAGAGGTGTGGAGATGTGTTGAGATATTGAGATGTGTTGAGATATTGAAATGTGTTGAGATAGAGGTGTGGAGATGTGTTGAGATAGTGAGAGATGTGGAGATGTGTTGAGATAGTGAGAGGTGTGGCGATGAGTTGAGATAGTGAGAGGTGTGGCGATGAGTTGAGATAGTGAGAGGTGCGGAGATGTGTTGAGGTAGTGGGAGGTCTGGAGATGTATTGAGATAGTGAGAGGTCTGGAGATGTGTTGAGATAGTGAGAGGTGTGGAGATGAGTTAAGATAGTGAGAGGTGTGGAGATGAGTTGAGATAGTGAGAGATGTGTTGAGATAGTGAGAGGTGTGGAGATGTGTTGAGATAGTGGGAGGTCTGGAGATGTATTGAGATAGTGAGAGGTGTGGAGATGTGTTGATAGTGAGAGGTGTGGAGATATGTTGAGATAGTGAGAGGTGTGGCGATGAGTTGAGATAGTGAGAGGTGTGGCGATGAGTTGAGATAGTGAGAGGTGTGGCAATGAGTTGAGATAGTGAGAGGTGTGGAGATGAGTTGAGATAGTGGGAGGTGTGGAGATGTATTGAGATAGTGAGAGGTGTGGAGATGTGTTGATAGTGAGAGGTGTGGAGATGATTTAAGATACCTGGAGTTTACCTGGAGAGAGTTTCGGGGGTCAACGCCCCCGCGGCCCGGTCTGTGACCAGGCCTCCTGGTGGATCAGCGCCTGATCAACCAGGCTGTTGCTGCTGGCTGCACGCAAACCAACGTACGAGCCACAGCCCGGCTGATCAGGAACTGACTTTAGGTGCTTGTCCAGTGCCAGCTTGAAGACTGCCAGGGGTCTGTTGGTAATCCCCCTTATGTGTGCTGGGAGGCAGTTGAACAGTCTCGGGCCCCTGACACTTATTGTATGGTCTCTTAACGTGCTAGTGACACCCCTGCTTTTCATTGGGGGGATGGTGCATCGTCTGCCAAGTCTTTTGCTTTCGTAGTGAGTGATTTTCGTGTGCAAGTTCGGTACTAGTCCCTCTAGGATTTTCCAGGTGTATATAATCATGTATCTCTCCCTCCTGCGTTCCAGGGAATACAGGTTTAGAAACCTCAAGCGCTCCCAGTAATTGAGGTGTTTTATCTCCGTTATGCGCGCCGTGAAAGTTCTCTGTACATTTTCTAGGTCGGCAATTTCACCTGCCTTGAAAGGTGCTGTTAGAGTGCAGCAATATTCCAGCCTAGATAGAACAAGTGACCTGAAGAGTGTCATCATGGGCTTGGCCTCCCTAGTTTTGAAGGTTCTCATTATCCATCCTGTCATTTTTCTAGCAGATGCGATTGATACAATGTTATGGTCCTTGAAGGTGAGATCCTCCGACATAATCACTCCCAGGTCTTTGACGTTGGTGTTTCGCTCTATTTTGTGGCCAGAATTTGTTTTGTACTCTGATGAAGATTTAATTTCCTCATGTTTACCATATCTGAGTAATTGAAATTTCTCATCGTTGAACTTCATATTGTTTTCTGCAGCCCACTGAAAGATTTGGTTGATGTCCGCCTGGAGCCTTGCAGTGTCTGCAATGGAAGACACTGTCATGCAGATTCGGGTGTCATCTGCAAAGGAAGACACGGTGCTGTGGCTGACATCCTTGTCTATGTCGGATATGAGGATGAGGAACAAGATGGGAGCTAGTACTGTGCCTTGTGGAACAGAGCTTTTCACCGTAGCTGCCTCGGACTTTACTCTGTTGACGACTACTCTCTGTGTTCTGTTAGTGAGGAAATTATAGATCCATCGACCGACTTTTCCTGTTATTCCTTTAGCGCGCATTTTGTGCGCTATTACGCCATGGTCACACTTGTCGAAGGCTTTTGCAAAGTCTGTATATATTACATCTGCATTCTTTTTGTCTTCTAGTGCATTTAGGACCTTGTCGTAGTGATCCAGTAGTTGAGACAGACAGGAGCGACCTGTTCTAAACCCATGTTGCCCTGGGTTGTGTAACTGATGGGTTTCTAGATGGGTGGTGATCTTGCTTCTTAGGACCCTTTCAAAGATTTTTATGATATGGGATGTTAGTGCTATTGGTCTGTAGTTCTTTGCTGTTGCTTTACTGCCCCCTTTGTGGAGTGGGGCTATGTCTGTTGTTTTTAGTAACTGAGGGACGACCCCCGTGTCCATGCTCCCTCTCCATAGGATGGAAAAGGCTCGTGATAGGGGCTTCTTGCAGTTCTTGATGAACACAGAGTTCCATGAGTCTGGCCCTGGGGCAGAGTGCATGGGCATGTCATTTATCGCCTGTTCGAAGTCATTTGGCGTCAGGATAACATCGGATAGGCTTGTGTTAATCAAATTTTGTGGCTCTCTCATAAAAAATTCATTTTGATCTTCGACTCTCAGTCTGGTTAGCGGCTTGCTAAAAACTGAGTCATATTGGGACTTGAGTAGCTCACTCATTTCCTTGTTGTCATCTGTGTAGGACCCATCTTGTTTAAGTAGGGGCCCAATACTGGACGTTGTTCTCGATTTTGATTTGGCATAGGAGAAGAAATACTTTGGGTTTCTTTCGATTTCATTTATGGCTTTTAGTTCTTCCCGCGATTCCTGACTCCTAAAGGATTCTTTTAGCTTAAGTTCGATGCTTGCTATTTCTCTGACCAGTGTCTCCCTGCGCATTTCAGATATATTGACCTCTTTTAGCCGCTCTGTTATTCTTTTCCGTCGCCTGTAAAGGGAGCGCCTGTCTCTTTCTATTTTACATCTACTCCTCCTTTTTCTTAGAGGAATAAGCCTTGTGCATACATCGAGTGCCACCGAGTTAATCTGTTCTAGGCATAAGTTTGTGAGAGGTGTGGAGATGAGTTGAGATAGTGAGAGATGTGTTGAGATAGTGAGAGGTGTGGAGATGTGTTGAGATAGTGGGAGGTCTGGAGATGTATTGAGATAGTGAGAGGTGTGGAGATGTGTTGATAGTGAGAGGTGTGGAGATGAGTTAAGATAGTGAGAGGTGTGGAGATGAGTTGAGATAGTGAGAGGTGTGGCAATGAGTTGAGATAGTGAGAGGTGTGGAGATGAGTTGAGATAGTGAGAGGTGCGGAGATGTGTTGAGGTAGTGGGAGGTCTGGAGATGTATTGAGATAGTGAGAGGTCTGGAGATGTGTTGAGATAGTGAGAGGTCTGGAGATGAGTTAAGATAGTGAGAGGTGTGGAGATGGGTTAAGATAGTGAGAGGTGTGGAGATGAGTTGAGATAGTGAGAGATGTATTGAGATAGTGAGAGGTGTGGAGATGTGTTGAGATAGTGAGAGGTGTGGAGATAGTGAGAGGTGTGGCGATGAGTTGAGATAGTGAGAGGTGTGGCGAAGAGTTGAGATATTGAGAGGTGTGGAGATGAGTTAAGATAGTGAGAGGTGTGGCGATGAATTGAGATAGTGAGAGGTGTGGCGATGAGTTGAGATAGTGAGAGGTGTGGCGATGAGTTGAGATAGTGAGAGGTGTGGCGATGAGTTGAGATAGTGAGAGGTGTTGAGATAGTGAGAGGTGTGGAGATGTGTTGAGAGAGTGAGAGGTGTGGAGATGAGTTGAGATAGTGAGAGATGTGTTGAGATAGTGAGAGGTGTGGAGATGTGTTGAGATAGTGAGAGGTGTGGAGATGTGTTGAGATAGTGAGAGGTGTGGAGATGTGTTGAGAGAGTGAGAGGTGTGGAGATGAGTTAAGATAGTGAGAGGTGTGGAGATGAGTTGAGATAGTGAGAGATGTGTTGAGATAGTGAGAGGTGTGGAGATGTGTTGAGATAGTGGGAGGTGTGGAGATGTGTTGAGATAGTGAGAGGTGTGGAGATGTGTTGAGATAGTGAGAGGTGTGGAGATGTGTTGAGATAGTGAGAGGTGTGGAGATGTGTTGAGATAGTGAGAGGTGTGATGTGTTGAGATAGTGAGTGTGGGGATATATATATATACCTTACTTTTGATGAGTTCTTGAGTTTTTTTTTTACTTCCGGAGCCCGGCCATGGGCCAGGCTCGTCTGGTGCTTACTAGGTCAACCAGGCTGTTGCCGATGGCGGGCTGCTGACCCACATATCCATCGCATCCTGGTTGATCTGGCGATGTAATCCTTGATTTGTTCAAATTGGGTGGACACACAGCAGGGATACAGCAGGTGCTTCGTGCTGATGCGCAGGTCATGTACTAACACCAACGTGACGACCTCAGCAGTAAAAAAAAACATACCCCCGGCCGGGATTGAACCCGCGGTCATAGAGTCTCAAAACTCCAGCCCGTCGCGTTAGCCACTAGACCAGCTAGCCACAATAAGATTCATCCAATTAGGTATATTTCTACACCATAGGAAGGTTAGCACAGGCACCTCTGTGACCACAAATGCAAGTTTTTACAGACGAATCTCCAGCTAGCGTGGCCGTGACGAACTCTAGCTCAAGTCCCTTCACTGCCGTCAACATGACGATTTCTTGAGTCACATCTCACTCTCCGCCTATATATATAATGTCTTTCTACCTCTGTATGTTAGAAGTGATCAAGGTCCCAGGACCGAAACGTTTTCTAATAAATATGTTAGTGTTTGCTTACGTGTCTTTCTAAACTGTTCCACTCATCCACAACTCTATTACCAAACCAGTGCTTTCCTATATCCTTCCTGAATCTGAATTTAAGAACATAAGAAAGGAGGAACACTGCAGGAGGCCCGTTGGCCCATACTAGGCAAGTCCTTTACAATTCATCCCACAAACAAAACATTTGCCCAACCCAATTTTCAATGCCACCCAAGAAATAAGCTCTGATGTGAAAGTCCCACTCAAATCCAACCCCTCCCACTCATGTACTTATCCAACTTAAATTTGAAACTACCCAAAGTCCTAGCCTCAATAACCCAACTAGGTAGACTGTTCCACTCATCAACTACCCTATTTCCAAACCAATACTTTCCTATGTCCTTTCTAAATCTAAACTTATCTAATTTAAATCCATTACTGCGGGTTCTCTCTTGGAGAGACATCCTGTCTATCTGTGATGTTACATAATTTACCTTCTTCTAGCCCACTATAAAAATTAATTACTGGAATATTGTTAGTGTCTTCCTGTGTAAAAACTGAGAGAAAATAATTATTAAAAATCGAGCACATTTCATTCTCTTTGTCAGTAAGGTGCCCATAGTTATTTTTAAGGGGACCTATCTTATCTCTAACTTTTGTTCTATAGACCTGGAAAAAACTTTTTGGGTTAGTTTTAGAATCCCTAGCAACTTTAATTTCATAGTCCCTTTTAGCTTTTCTTATCCCCTTTTTAATGTCCCTCTTAATGTCAATATACTGATTAATAAGATGACCCTCACCTCTTTTGATATGCCTATAAATTCCTTTCTTATGCCCTAGTAGATATTTGAGCCTATTATTCATCCATTTTGGGTCATTTCTATTTGATCTAATTTCTTTATATGGGATAAACGTTCTTTGAGCAGCATGTATAGTGTTCAGAAAACTGTCATATTGATATCTCACTTCGTTACCCCAGTCAACAGATGATAAGTGTTCTCTAAGCCCATCGTAATCTGCTAAGCGAAAATCTGGGACTGTTACTGAGTTATCGCTACTATCGTACTTCCATTCAATGCTAAATGTAATTGATTTGTGGTCGCTAGCACCCAGTTCCTCTGAAATTTCTAAATTATTAACAAGGGATTCATTGTTTGCCATAACTAAGTCAAGCAGGTTATTTCCCCTTGTAGGTTCTGTCACAAACTGCTTCAAAAAACAATCCTGAACTACTTCTAAGAAGTCGTATGATTCTAAATTCCCAGTCAAGAAATTCCAATCAATATGACTAAAGTTAAAGTCTCCTAGAATTACTACATTATCGTGCCTTGTGGCCTTAACAATTTCCTCCCATAGTAGTCTCCCTTGGTCCCTATCTAAGTTTGGGGGACGGTATATCACTCCTAAAATCAGTTTTTCATGCCCCTCTGAAAATTCTATCCAAACAGACTCTGTATGTGTTACTTCAGACTTAATACCCGTTTTTATGCAACAGTTCAAGCGCTCTCGGACATACAATGCCACCCCACCCCCCTTCCCGATACTTCTATCTACTTGGAACAATTTAAAACCCTGAATATGACATTCCGCAGGCATGTCCCGACTTTTTGAATTAAACCACATCTCAGTTAAGGCAAATACATCAATGTTACCTGCACTAGCAACTAATCTCAACTCGTCCATCTTATTCCTAGCACTACGGCAATTAGCATAATAAACATTGAAAGACTCTCCTTTCTCTTTACCCTTCCTGCTCATTTCTGTTTTTCTACTAAACCTATTACTGTCCTTATCACCCAAAGTCCCTGGCTTTTCAATATCTACCTCGTTCTGCTTATTACTAGTTCCCCTAGAACTCGTAATATTACTACACTGGGACTTCACTGTTTTCCTGCCAAAACCCATACCACTAACTATTCCTAGTTTAAAGTCCTAACTGCTCCCTCCACTGCAGTTGCCAGTGCTACCACCCCAGACCTAGATAAGTGAACCCCATCCCTGGCATACATGTCATTTCTGCCATAGAAGAGGTCCCAGTTGTCAATGAATGTTACCGCATTTTCCTTACAGTATTTGTCCAGCCAGCAATTGACACCAATTGCCCTGGACAACCATTCATTTCCAACTCCTCTCCTTGGCAAAATACCACATATGACAGGGTTCCCACCCTTACTCCTAATTATTTCTATTGCTGACCTATACCTGCTAATCAGGTCTTCACTCCTACGTCTGCCAACATCGTTGCCTCCAGCACTGAGACAGATAATAGGATTGCTCCCATTACCTCTCATGATGTCATCCAGACGGCTAACAATATCCTCCATCCCAGCCCCAGGAAAGCAAACTCTCTGTCTCCTACTCCTGTCCTTCAAGCAGAACGCCCTATCCATATACGTAACTTGGCTATCCCCAACAACAACAGTATTCTTACCTTCCTTGGTGTCGTTCGTCATGATGTTCCCAGTAGTCGACTCACATTCGTCGGGTAAATTTTTCCAACTTAAAACCATTGCTGCGAGTCCTGTCTTGGCTAGATATTTTCAGCACGTTATTTACATCCCCTGTCGACTTGGACCATTTGCAAAGTCACAATCGAATAGGAGAAAAGGAGGGATATATATAGGCAGGAGGTGGTAGTAGTAGTAGTAGTAGTACTAGCGGATTAAGTTAGATAAATTTATATTTAGCTTAAGTGATTGGACAAATATATGAGTGGGAGGGGTTGGGTATGATTGGTGTCGTGGGTACGGGAGTAAATTCTTGGGTAGCGGTGGCTTTGATAAAGACCTGCCTTGCATGGGCCAGTACATCTTCTGCAGTGTTCCTCCATTCTTATTTTCTTTAATTATAGAATGTTTTAAGTTAAAATTTCATCACTGCATGACAGGCTTACTGCAGTTCATCTAATATATCAAAAAGTACAGTGACGTACAAGCTGCTTTACTTGACCATAATTACAACTGTGTATTGACTGTGCAGTGATGCAGAGGCAGTTACTAACGTTGCAACAGTTTAGTAGATCTACAGTTTTTAGTAGCAGTTCAGAAAAGGCAGAAAAAGTTCATATTCAGAAATTCATATCAAAATTTGAATGAATTGTAATGTCATCTTTGTGGATGAAGTTACTAACTGTTCTTGTTGAGGCACACAACACAACACTTTATGTTGAGGCACACAACTCAACACTTTATGTTGAGGCACACAACACAACACTTTATGTTGAGGCACACAACACAACACTTTATGTTGAGGCACACAACACAACACTTTATGTTGAGGCACACAACACAACACTTTATGTAATAAAGTTGGTAGAATTACCGACAATATGTAAAGTAAAAGGACACAAGTGCAACTAATGTGACATTTATTGTGGCAACGTTTCGCTCTCCATGGCTTGATAAAGCTCCTGGAGAGCGAAACGTTGCCACAATAAATGTCACATTAGTTGCACTTGTGTCCTTTTACTTTACAACACTTTATGTTGAGGCACACAACACAACACTTTATGTTGAGGCACACAACACAACACTTTATGTTGAGGCAGATACCATTGAATATCTTGTAAATGACAGCTGACCTTTCTTTCAAAGACCACAATAAGACCGAGGTCACGACAGCCAGGAAGATGACGGAGTAGATAATGAGAACTTTCAAAACAAAGGGAAATAGTGCCACTGGTGACACTTTTTAAGTCACTTGTGCTCTCAGATTTGGAATATTGCTTAGTGTTGACGACCTCGTTCAGAGCATGAGAAATATCAGAGCTGGAACAGATAATACAGAGATTGTTTACGGCCCACACACAGCTATTAAAGTATTGAAATTACTAGGAATGCCTTACAGTGAAAAGCAGAGTTGTTAGGTAAGACACATATGCAACAGTTAGACAACTTTATTCCGAAACGTTTCGCCTACACAGTAGGCTTCTTCAGTCGAATACAGAAAATAGGCAGGAACAGTAGAGATGTAATCAGTCCATCACCCTTGTAGTCTACGACTACAAGGGTGATGGACTGATTACATCGTCTTCACATCTCTACTGTTCCTGCCTATTTTCTGTATTCGACTGAAGAAGCCTACTGTGTAGGCGAAACGTTTCGGAATAAAGTTGTCTAACTGTTGCATATGTGTCTTACCTAACAATCTGTCGGTATTGTATACCATTTTGATGTTCAAAAGCAGAGTTGCAGTGGGCACAATAAAGGAAAACTATATCAATGTCCTTGGGCCCAGATTATTCAACATGTTACCAGAAAATATCAGAAACACTGCTGGCACAAGTGTAGACATCTTGAAGAGGAAACTGGACAAGTATCTTCACTAGGTGCTAGATCCACCAGGCTGTGATGGATATGTGGGTCAGCGGGTCACCAGCAGTAACAGCCAGGCTGACCAGACAAGCACTAGAAGAGCCTGGCCCAAGGCCGGGCTCTGAGAGTAGAAAAATTTGCGAACTTACCTAAGAAGAGCGAGATGCAATCCTGACTGACTTCAAATTGTTAGCTCAGTGAGTCTTCAACAAATTGCAACTTACTTGCTACATAAATAACAAAAGGCACAATAGCGTGACTTTAACAGTACACAGATAACCCGCACATAGGAGAAAGAAACTTATTACGACGTTTCGGTACGACTTGGACCATTAACTAGTCACACAATCTAAGTTGGATCGAAACATTGTGATAAGTTTGTTTCTGCTGTGTGAAGGTTGTGTATTACCTGCTGTATCCCATGTTGAGTGTCAGCCTACCTGGTGGGTATTCCGGGGATCAACGCCCCCGCGGCCCGGACCACGACCAAGTCTCCCGGTGGATCAGGGCCTGATCAACCAGGCTGTTACTGCTGGCCACACGTAGTCCGACATAGGAACCACAGCGCGGCTGATCCGGCACCGACTTTAAGTATCTGTCCATCTTCCTCTTTAAGACAACCAGGGGTCTATTGATAATTCCCCTTATGCCTGGTAGGAGGCTGTTGAACAGTCTTGGAACCCTGACATTTATTGTGTTTTCTCCTAGTGTACCACTGGTGTCAGTGACTATTATTTTAAGTCTTATATGGAGGTATAAGACTTGAAAATTAAGTTTATCTTCCTCTTTGTCTTTCATCTGATGTTAATTAGAACATTGTACGTCTTAACAATTTTGTAGGCCAGGGAGGGTTTTTATGCCATATACAATTTTGCAATATTTCGCAGTTTTGCAACACGAGTCAATACAAACAGTGTGTGGGTCGCAAATTGCTGGTTTAATCACAGTATAAAATTTCGTGGAAGTTGAACCAAAAAAAAAAAAAAAATTGAACATATTCAGGCCCCTTAACTCACTGGTACTAATTTGTCCCTTTTTTTTTGGCATTTCAACAGACTGAACAATTTCAGTGAGAGTACAGTAATGAAACTTGAAATAATATATATATAATTGGACTGAAGAGGTGTCCCGTAAATCGGTTGGTAGCGCACTCAGCTTACACATTCAAATCCGTGGTTTGAACCTCGGTACGGGTGGAAATATTGGGCGTGTTTCCTTAAGACACCTGCTGTCCCAGTTCACCTAGCAGTTAGTAGGTACCTGGGTGTTAGCCGACTGGTGTAGGTCACATCCTGGGGGACAAAATTAACTTAAGTTGCCCGAAATATTCTGCATAACCAGGGGCTTTCTATATAGTATGTCACTGATGTCAGCTAGGCCTGTATAAATTGCATCATGTACTTGCAGAAACAAACGTTATCATTATTATTATTATTATTATTATTATTATTATTATTATTATTATTATTATTATTATTATTATCTCCAGGGTATTATATTCTACAAACTTTGAACTAGAAATCAAACTGAAGGATTTGCTTCAAGAATTGCTTACTCTTTTGAATTCTCAGATATTTTTTCCAAATATCACAAGTGTATTACTTATTGCTGTGGCTTCAGGTGATAGCGGCTTGAACGTTTTGCAGCAAGTGTGTGCTGGTCAACATCAACTGTCACACTGCACCAAGCATAACTTTACACATATTACCAGTACCTTAGCTCAGTAGGCAAGGAAAACTTTGACCAGTTAATACAATATTAAAATTGTATTTCTTTATTTGGCTGGGGCCTCACTGAGCGTACAAGGCATGTACTGTACGTGGTTAACAGGTGCGTTGTAATGTGTGTGGTTAACAGGTGCGTTGTATTGTATGTGGTTAACAGGTGCGTTGTAATGTGTGTGGTTAACAGGTGCGTTGTATTGTATGTGGTTAACAGGTGCGTTGTAATGTATGTCGTTAACAGGTGCGTTGTAATGTGTGTGGTTAACAGGTGCGTTGTAATGTATGTGGTTAACAGGTGCGTTGTAATGTGTGGTTAACAGGTGCGTTGTATTGTATGTGGTTAACAGGTGCGTTGTACTGTATGTCGTTAACAGGTGCGTTGTAATGTGTGTGGTTAACAGGTGCGTTGTAATGTATGTGGTTAACAGTTGCGTTGTAATGTGTGGTTAACAGGTGCGTTGTATTGTATGTGGTTAACAGGTGCGTTGTAATGTATGTGGTTAACAGGTGCGTTGTAATGTGTGTGGTTAACAGGTGCGTTGTATTGTATGTGGTTAACAGGTGTGTTGTAATGTGGTTAACAGGTGCGTTGTAATGTGTGTGGTTAACAGGTGCGTTGTAATGTATGTGGTTAACAGGTGTGTTGTAATGTATGTGGTTAACAGGTGCGTTGTAATGTATGTGGTTAACAGGTGCGTTGTAATGTATGTGGTTAACAGGTGCGTTGTATTGTATGTGGTTAACAGGTGCGTTGTATTGTATGTGGTTAACAGGTGCGTTGTATTGTATGTGGTTAACAGGTGCGTGAGGATTCCCAGTAGTGGTAGGTACCCTTCCAGGGAGATGTCGTGATGCCGATGAGGGGCTCTTGATCCAAGGAACTGAATTTATTCTTCCCTTCCCTGGATCAGACTTGAATGCCTTCCATTCCCCAAGTGGTTTATGACCCCCGTATGGGTTTGGCTCTCTTCCCCCCCACCCCCTCGGATAATAAAAAAAAATCCCAGCACTGGTACGCCAGCTTGGCAGGTCATTATTTGACGGAGAGGGTCATCATGTGACGGAGAGGGTCATCATGTGACTAACACTTGTGTGACTAATTAATGGTTCAGGTCACACCGAAATGTCGTTATAACTTTCTTTTTCCTATGTGCGGGTATTTGTTATTGACGAATATCTGCTTCTGGATCCTTAGAATGAGTGGCATGAATTACAGTTTAGAAGATGGGTTGCAGGATTCCCAGTACTGGTACGCCAGCTGTTGTTTAAGCACTGAGCAGGTCATTACTGCCACCCACGTCAGGAGACAGTTTCCTCAGACGAAGTGTATACCTCAACCAGATGGTGCCGGGTGTGGGGAGAGGTTAGACCAGTTGTCCCGTCTGGTTGGCTTGTGGTGGCGTCTACATGGCTATCGCACCCTGCTTGTGGCTCACTTTCTCCGCCAATCCGAGCCCTGTTTTCCGCGTGACTGCCAATGAGCACACGGGGCGTTGGCGTGGGTCAGCGTGGGTCATGACCTCCCGCGGGTGATCCTGAAGGGTGCGTGGGGTCGGCGTTGGCTAGCCAGACGACCGTGGCCGTCCCTATCATGCCCCCGGCCCGGCAGTCTTGCGTGGCCACTCAGCGTTCGAGGTGGTGCTGGTGGCCTGCTATTCTAGTTGTGGTGACAGTTATCCTAGCTATGATGGCTTACTCTTCTAGCTGTAGTAACGTTTTATTCTAGCTGTTGTAGTGGTCTGCTGTCCTAGGTATCCCTGCTGATTCGTGTTCAGCGCAAACTTTAGTGTGGCAGTGAAAGTCGCCCCTGCCGCCCTAACGTGACCTTGTACCACATATTTATCATTTACGTGATTGAAGTGCTTACGAAGTGCGGGAAAAGTGTGTTGTTTTTCAACCAGTAATCCTGACAGCCATTGCTCTGTGGAGTGGTTGTAATTACTGTGTGTTGCTTTAATATAATTGGTTGCAATGGGGTCTTCTTGCCTCATCAAAACATGTAATGTGAAGAAGACTAAGGTGGGGGCGTCTTTCCACCGCCTGCCCTGGAAATACCCATGCCTGTTCCGCACCTTGCAACATGTGTTTGGCAGCAACAACGTTCGTGAGTTGACGCGCTGGTCCAGGATCTGCTCGCTGCATATTGCTCAGTTGGCTCCCCTGGCTACTTCTGACGAGGTAGTACGGCGGCTCATGGAGTATTACGCTTGGAACGCCCGCAGCTACAAGAGGATCTTTGAATTATCCAAGATTAAGCAGACCAGAGTTACGCAGGCTTTACTTATAGAAGCCCTGAATTGTGAGAGTGATCACGTGGTTAGTGACAGTTTGGTCCTGCAGGACTTAGTCAAGAGTGGAGAGCTTGTATTGAGAAGCTCTGAGTGTGTCCAGGGTCTGAAGCACCCATGTTCAGACAGTGTTAGTGTAGTCAGTAGTAAGAGTGAGTCTTCTCTTCCTTTAGAGGAAGACGAAAAGGCTGGGGTTGCCCGTAATTTACCTGTACATGATTCCATGGATCATCGCCCACGCGGCCCAGTCCCACACCATAGCATGGCAACCCCATATACCCAACATGTGGGACAATATCTGCTACAGTTGCTAGCAGGGGTTCTCGCAAACTCTGCAGACAAAGGTACGTTAACATGTGAAGTTTTCAGATATGCCTTTACATCGCAAGGAGTGAGTTGATTAATTGATAGGAATAATGAAACAGCAATTATAGGCTTGGAGATAAATGATATAAAGTACCGACATGATGGAAAAATTTACACAAATGTAGTATAATGTGATCCTTTATTAACTACGTTTCGCCGAAACCATAGTCAATAAATGATCGCAATATACTGCATGTGTCTAGTTTTCCACACTGTAGGCTTGTAGAAATTGCGTCAGATTACAAATCACACAGAAATCAGAGATATGAATTTAATAGAACTGGTAAATTAGGAAATAGTAAAATCCATCAAGTATTACAACAGGGATGCATTAGATGAAACATATTTAAGATTATAAAAGTGGAAAGAGAAAATTAAAGACGGCAGAGGCTAGGATTAGCCTAGGCTGGTGCAGCAACTTCTAGAGAAGAGTGTGTCAAGTTTGTGGAGAGGAGGATGAACATACTTTCCGGCATTATATCTTAATGTAACAGAGTTCAAGAACACAGAATTAATACCAGTAACATTTATGAGGAATATATGCACGTTATTAACTAATACAAGATCACATACTAGCATGCAGGATTTGTGAAAGTTAATAATGATTGCTGTGAAAGGTATTGCTGCATGATCCTAGTAGGTTTAGCGCTTGCTTTTGCCAATGGCATATCACCTGTTTAGGCGGTGTGTACACTCACAGAATGAGTAACTGCTCAGAACTATTTATGGCGCTTTGTAAAAAACAGGATGAGTAACTGCTCAGAACTGTCTTTATGGCGCTATGTTCATATACAGGATGAGTAACTGCTCAGAACTGTCTTTATGGCGCTATGTTCACATACAGGATGAGTAACGGCTCAGAACTGTCTTTATGGCGCTATGTTCACATACAGGATGAGTAACTGCTCAGAACTGTCTTTATGGCGCTATGTTCACATACAGGATGAGTAACTGCTCAGAACTGTCTTTATGGCGCTATGTTCACATACAGGATGAGTAACGGCTCAGAACTGTCTTTATGGCGCTATGTTCACATACAGGATGAGTAACGGCTCAGAACTGTCTTTATGGTGCTGTTAAGTTCGTCCCTCTGGGCAAAATTTTTACAATCTCAGTAGCCACTTTTAAGGGAACAAATTCTGTCTGGGTTGATACCCAACTCAGATTTTTTAAATGCCTGACAAACTATTAGTTATTAACTACTGCAAGCTCTGATCCAGCAATACTACTTTACAGGATCCAGTCGTCCATCAGTGTCTGTGTGGGAGGCCTTCATTTGATTAAGTGGTCATAGAAACTTGTATCTTGGTATAGATGCAGTGAAGTCATTCCAGTGGAATGTCCTATGTTAGTTAAATACATCTTATAAAGTACATTTGTAGGTTAGTAACAAAAATTGTAGTGTTAATATTTATGTTAAATTCGATCTGGGGTATTAACCTTAATCCAGTGCTACTGTGCATGAAAAACCCTTAACCTTCACCTTTGATGAGTTCCCTTAATGAGTCATCTCTTGAAGAAAAAATGAATGGAAAGTGACCGTTTGAGATGCTGATGCATACTTACCCCATCTCCACTACACCCCTCCAACACCCCTATCCTCGCACACCTTTTCTAAGAGCGTTGTAGGAACCATACGGATTTACTGCATTTTTGGAATAATAATAATAATAATAATAATAATAATAATAACGAATAATAACGAGATGCACTCTTGCCTGCAATATTCTCCACGATAGGAGGCAGGTCTTTCCTTAAAAGTTCCGTGGGTAGTTTTCCCAGACGTGGGAAGTTTTCCCAGAAGTAGTGGGTGGGTGCGAGTGTGGCAACTCTCTCATTGCCCCTCCCAGGAATCCCACACCCCCTTCTCAGGTCCAAGTGTGCGTGCCACCCAACTACCTTGACTTCAGCACCTCTATGTGAGCTCACACGCTAATATAACACACCACACCCTGCAGTCTCGCATCGTTTATTTAAAGACGGACACATACAGCAGAACAAGCCTTTAATGTAATAACGTTTGCAACAATGTTAGAACGAAACGTTGCACAGCGAAACGTTCCAGTAGTGCAAATAGGTTACCCGGATATCCCTGTTCCGCTACACGTGTCCTTGTCATCGTACTTGTCGGCAGAACGACCTTCAACCTAGTTTATTCGAGTTTGTCCCTGTATTTAAGTTACATATACGTTTAGTACAAGTGTTAGTATGTTAGCTTGGTATCATATTGACAGTGAAAAGTCCCGATAACAAACGAATAATTACAAATTGTATATTCGTCTTATCATTACTAGTATATAGACCATTAATAATATGATATTGTATACAGTAGGCTACCTTATGTAGCTCCTCTATATAGTGTTATTTATTATAAATGTGATTGGAAAAAAGTGCCTTCAAAGTTGAATAGCACGTACTGTGAAGACTTTCCGTAGACTATCAAGTTTGGATGTACTTTTTCAGTCGTATTTACAGTCGCACTATATAGAGGAATTTTATAAGAAATCTAAGTGTAGTCATTATGTAAGTAACAGTTATATATGAACTAGGTTAGCCCTATAATTATTGGACCACTCACTACCCTATGTTTGCGGTAACTCTTCATGGGGAAGGGGAGGGGGGGTTCTTCATGGGGAAAGGGAGGGGGGTTCTTGATGGTGAGAGGCTCTTGGGCCAGTGAATTACTTTGATCCTACCCTTCCTTGAAATAGTCCCGGTTACCTCTCATTCCCCAAATGTTGTATGACTCCTTGCGGGTTAAGCGCTTGCCAATAATAATAATAATTATTATTATACTAATACATCTGTATATTTATTAATTGAAAATGTGTTACATTTTGTCGCTGCGTTTCAAGGTAGGTGACACGATGCTAGTGATGGGCTCTTGATCTAAGGAATTAAAGCCATCCTCCACTTCTTTTGACCCCAACCTTGATTACCTCTCATTTCCCAGGCGTTGTATGACCAT